>NC_085137.1:209130003-209153387 GCF_035046485.1 Aedes albopictus | reverse complement strand
TTTGCATTTCGTACTAACTGCATAATTTTATAGATTTTCTCTTGAGCTTTGATCGCTGAAATTTTTGGAATGCACTTTTGTTTCGTTCCTGAGTTATGCATATTGGCATGCCAATTTTGTGAAACAAGAGGCAAGTATAAATGCAATTTTTGGTCATAAATCGCTAGGGTGCGATGCATCTAGCGTCTAAGACTTACTTAGTGTAAAAAAGTTCGATTGAATTTGCATCTTGCCACTTTAATATGCAGAAGAGAGAGTCGATGAAGAGAACTCTCTCATGTTGCTTTCGCCCTTATTTAAACTCAATCTAGATATAATATAGGCTCACATGGTCATTTTTCACAAAATTGTTCATAATTCAGGAAAGAAAAAAGTGCATTCCAATAATTTCAGCGATCTAAGCTTATAAAACTACCTTCTCAATTTTTTTTTAATTTTCCGCGAAATCGAGCATAGTTTTTCCGGCTTTTTTTTTATAAATTTTCTCAATGGTGGAAAATTTTGTGGAAAACTTTTTAACAAGACCAAATTGTTGGATATAAACACGGTCAAACCTTCCAGCTTTACGGTAGCTGGGCAATCAGTGGAGAATGTTGAATGCTTCAGATATCTTGGTAGCCAAATGGCGGCCGATGACGGAACCAAGATCGACATAGGTGCACGGATTAACCCTCTACTTCCCATGGTTGTTCTAGAGCACCATCGATTTTCGACGAACTCCGGACAAACGGAATTGGATGAATATGATGCAATAATTTTTAGAATATGGTTATAACCTCATAAGGTTAACCCAACTACTACCTACTTGTTTCAATAGTTGAACTATTGATAAACAATCAAAAACCTATTGATTTACAACCAAAATTTTTTTCATTGATTTCGAAAAATTTAGCCAATTTGCAATAACTTTTGTTCTACCACTTTTTTTGGAAACGCTTTTTTGGCATAGATATAGCCGTTCAAAGTCGTGGGAAGGAAAGGGTTAAGAAGGCGAGGGCTGCTTGTGCAAGTTTAAGAAATGTATGGAAAAACAATCAGATTAGTCGACGCACCAAAATCCGAATTTTCGACTCGAACGTAAAATGTGTACTGCTATACGCCAGTGAAACCTGGTGTGTATCAGTGGAGAACACGCAACGGCAGCAGTCTTCATCAATAGATGCCTGCTGTATATAATTCGTGCATGGTGGCCTCACAATTGGATCTTCATCGTGGAGCTCCATAATAGAAATACACTAGAACTTCAATGGCGCTGTAGTCACATTTCTTATTTAATTAAATTAATTACTTGAACTGTAATAATTGAATGTTCAAAAGTGTCCAGCTTGTAGAGGATTTTTTGTTTTGGTAAACAAAATTTATTTGACACTTCTAGGACCGCTACTGACGGTGTAAGGTCGTGGCAAACTAGATGTTAGTCACACGAACAGCCACGACATTGGACTTCTGTTGCTAGTTATTCTAATAGCTCCATCGTCAATGTCATCAACAGGGATGACAGATGACTTTTTGAAAAATCTGTATCACTATTTTCAAAAATCTGTATTCCATATACAATTTTAATGAAAAATCTATATCTCATACAAAAATAAAATAGCCCCTCTAGCTCAAAAATCTGTATTTAATATAAAACGGTACGGATGTTCAAAAAACTGTATAATACAGATAAATCTGTATATATTGCATCCCTGGTCATCAAAAGCCGATAGCGACAGAAATTCGGTAGGTGGATCGGCTACACTCTACGCAGGGGCGGAAACGAAATCTGCAAGCAAGCGTTAGACTGGAACCCAGCAGGACATCGCAGCAAAGGCTCATGGCTGAGCAGCCTCAACAACGGAATCAAGTCGATAGAAATTTGACCTGACCACAGGTCAAGGTGATGGATGGCAATCGCCCAGGATGGAAATCTTTCAATTCGGCCCTCTGCACCACCGTGGGTGCCCAGGACTGAAAACCAAATCAAACCTACTTTTTGAGACAATATTTTTTTACTAACATCACTATCACAGAATTCTTCTGTAATTTGTCGATTTCATGCAGATGCAAGTAGATCACATCTCAAAATTGATTATTTTTAGAATCTTGATGAAAAATTATGAAAAACTATGTAACTTTTGATGTCATTAAGACCCGTTCCGAAACTCTGTAAGAAACGCAAGATTCAGATTTTTTTTTTCTTAAAGGTGCCATTAGACTGTTTGTCATTATGACAAATATTTGCCATTGAAGTCCGACATTTATTCAAGGTTGCTATGATTCACGTTGTGTTGGTCATTTGTTGGGCTTGTTTGGCCAAATATTTGTCACGTCTAATGGGTCTTTTATGTGCATCAAAGGCATTTCTTATAGGGTATCGCGCCATTTGAGCGGTGGCTTCTATATTCGTCTTTTTTCCACTATAACTCAGTCAATTTTGAACCAATTGACTTGAAATGTTGTACACGGGTAGATACTATATCTATCTCACTGCATTCCAAAAATTGTGTCAATTGTTTCAAATTTGACTGAGTTATAGCGGAAAACAGACGAAAATAGAAGCCACCGCCCAAGTGGCGTGATTAACTAGTTAATCAACTCTTTCAATGGTCGTTCAAAAATAATCATCTAAAACTCATGTAAGAGATAGCCCTTTCGAGCTTTTCTCAAACCATAATGATCAAACGCATAGTAATGAATGATCTATCATCATCCTGGTCCTGAACATTCTATTTTTCTATGTTTAAATTTGCTGAAATTGTCCTTGAATTGTGGTAAATGCAGTGTTCTTAACTATCTTTAAAAGTTTTCTAACTCCCCCTGAAATATAAGATAAAAAAATCTGTGAAAGTATTTAAAATCTAACAAAAATTCTTAAACAATTTTTCTTAAAAAAACATGTTTAGAATCTGAATTTTATTTGGATTTTGAGAAAATATGGTATTGAAGATTCTTTACAATTTTATATTTAAATATTTTGAACTGAAAATTGTTCTAAAATAACAGAAATCCTCTGTAAAAATATGTTGGTGCGCCGCGACATTTTCGAAAATTTCAAAGTTTGGGTACCTTTGCTCCATGACAAGATATTACTAGACTAATATGTGAAAAGGGCGTAACAGCCATTGCTTCCTCCGTGTCTCCTGGGCGTGTTTTCAATTATTCATGAAATCTCTCACCAGTACCAGTTATGGGTAGGCGGGGAAATATGGACACCTTAAGGTTTTTGCCAACTTTACCTGGCAAGATGTCAAACAAGTTTAGTTTTTTGATACATGTATCCTTTTAAAGTCTATTTAGCATCTGTTGCATAAGAATGCTCACGAAGAAAAATGATTTATCCACTTCAAAAAATGTTAGTTTTTCATGACCGTCTTCAAGCATACGGGGCAGAATGGACACCCCCATGGGGCAATATGGACAACATGAGACTTTTACGAATTTCGTACATTATTTACACCTATAAAGTAATTTCATTACAAAAAAAGCTATTATGGATGAATAATACGCCGAAGTAGTTCATTTTTTCAGTTAAATAAAATTCAGGCGGTTTTGGATAAAGCTTCGTTTTTGTCGGCATGTACAGCTGTGCCTAGAACAACTATTTTCCACTGCTGTCGTTTTTTGACCAATTTATTTCACCCTATGTCTACTATAGTGAACATTTAACCGAAAATATACTGAAATCGAAGAATTTGGTTGGTTTGTGATTTAGGTTATATTTTCCCCTTGCCGCTTCTTTCAAAAAGGTGAGTGTCGATTTTGCCCCGGCAGCAGAAGCATGTGCTCTAGAAATATCAGGTTTTAATCGACCTGAAATAAACTAATCACTAAATCTTATTTTAGATGGTGTGAAAATTATAATTTCCATGCACAAAAAACGGAGGACGCAACTTTTTCGTGTAAAATCAAGTATAATTTTAATTTTGAATGTTTTTTTCCTGAAACTACGTTTTAGACAAATGGACTTTATTCTCCATTCATTAAAAATTCAAAAAAGTTCGCATATTTCAAAATATTGAGGGTGTCGATTCTGCCCCGGGTGTCCATATTGCCCCGCCTACTCCTAGAGTTCCCTTCTATATGATTACGGGATAAATTTTCATAAATAAATTCAAAAA
This sequence comes from Aedes albopictus, assembly GCF_035046485.1. Classification (NCBI taxonomy): domain Eukaryota; kingdom Metazoa; phylum Arthropoda; class Insecta; order Diptera; family Culicidae; genus Aedes; species Aedes albopictus. Next base: position 209,149,287 of record NC_085137.1, on the reverse strand, counting down.
CGCTTGTCAGAGATGAAGCAGAGGCGTAGGGTAAGAAGTCTCAGGGTAAGAAATCAAACTTTGAGCTAGTCAAATTGTAATCTTAATTTGAGCCATTTTAAAATTCATTAAAAAGACGTAATTTTCAGGCAAATATTGTCCCGAAAAAGATGTTAAACAGCTTTTCGTAATATAACCTGATAACATGGATTTTAAAAGCATTGAAAAAAGCGTTTTTGTCATGGAAAACAGGCAATTGAAAAATCACTGTGATTTCATCCATTTCCCCCAAGAAAAAGCACATTTTCGGTGCACTCGTACAGCTCATGCATTGTATCACACGCAATATGTGAACACGTCAAATGAAAGCTTATTTATCGTAGAATCGGCCAACCGAATAATATTCCGCATTATTTGTCATAAAATTATCAAATTTAAGTGATTCTTACTTGGAGAATGTTATCTTAAGTTGAACCATTTGTAATCTAAATTTGAACTAGTAAACGGGGGTGAGCTTCTAGTGTTGACCTGTAGATTGCGCTAGTGGTTGCTTTGTTTACTCTTGGGGGATGAAAACATCCAAATTTAGTTTCCAAATTCCTAAAGAATTTCGAACATTCTGAGATGAGATTCCACTGCCTAATGAAAAATAGGTATGAGAATTAGCAGATTCATGTGATTTTTCATTGTTTAACATGGAATTGGCTGTTTTGTGAGTTGCTCGAGCTGCTGCCGCCAGTAGTTCAAATTAAGATTAAAATTGGGTCAAATTATGATTACGATGGTTCAAATTAAGATTAAAATCATTGTTGATGAAAAATCAAATATTTCAATGAAATTCGGTGCAAATACAAACTTTTTATCATTTAACAGAAAGCTTATACCTGTGGCTTTCATGTACATACGATTTTGCCGTAGTAAATTATTTCCATGTGGGAGAAAAAATCACTTAAAATTTGCACTGCTTCAGGAAGCCGCAATTTGGTTCAAATTTTGATTACCTACCCTACACTCATTCGAAAAGGAAAACTATATCTTTTCACGTAAATTAAAAAAAACCCCGATTTAATCCACCTATGGTTAACAGAACCATTCTTATACTTATTAAGATTATTGTTTATTATTTGTATTTAACATATTCATTTTGAGTGATGGACCAAAAGTTCTAGAAAATATTGTGGATTAAATCCAAATTTTGGCATCTAGTGGATTGGTTTCCAAAATATCATCATGGACCATGGACTAAACTACCAGAAATGCCAGACAAAAGAAAAATATCTTACTTATTCTGGAATTATGTATCTTTTGTTAACTGCCAAAAGATCTTGAATCGATAAACAAATGGATAAGAAAATAAGCGAGATACACTTTGTCTAATATCTCTTAATCAGTCGAATAAATTAGCTCCGAAGTACTTGGTATTCATGGTTATGGTGTAAAAAGGACAAAAATAATATATCTACTATGCTAATCAGTTTTGGAATTAGCTAGTTATTTTATATGGCTGTCCAGTTCTTGCATTTTTCCCACAATATATAAATTCAAAGCTCTCATTTAATATATTGTTAGTTTTCATAGAATTCCTGTTTATTTGTAATTTGTTATTTATAATTTTATTGAAAACACACAGTATACACTTTATATGAGGTCAGCATTATTGATTGAACAATAATTTCCCATAGACTGGTCAAAAGCTTATGCAAGATAACAAACGAATATAATAATAAAAAAAGGAATTTATTGAAATACTCCTCGAAAGATTTCTCAGTAACCAAATGTCCAATCGAAATAAAATTTCAGAGCCTTCTACAAGGATACTGGAGCTTTCGTTTGGTGCTAAGAGAACCCAAATCGGTTGACAGACGGCTGAGATATTTATTATGATACACTTGGTCAAAAATCTCTCAAAAGTTTAACCTGTATTACTCCCAAGTATTCTTTGAAAGATATCTCGATAACCAAATGTCCAATCCTAATAAAATTGTATAGGGTTCTACTAGGATGTTATAGCTTTCATTTGGTGCCAGGAGAACCGAAATCGGTTGACAGACGGTTGAGATATTTATTATGATACACTTGGTCAAAAATCTCAAAAAGTTTAGTTGTATAAACTCTTCGAAAGATATCTCTGTAACCAAATGTCCAGTCCTAATAAAATTTCTGAGCAATCTACTAGGATGTTGTGGCTTTCATTTGGTGCCAAGAGAACTCAAATCGTTTGACACACGGCTGAGATATTTAGTATGATACACTTTGTTAAAAATCTCGAAAAGTTTAGTTGTATAACTCCTAAGTACTCTTCGAAAGATATCTCAGTAACCAAATGTCCAATCGAAATAAAATTTCAAAGCATTCTACAGTCAACTTTCGTTCGTTGCCAGTGGCGTAGCAAGGGGGGTGCGATGGGTGCGGTCCGCACCGGGCCCCCGATTTCAGGGGGCCTCCAAATCAAGGAAGGTTTTTTAACACTAGTTTGAATAAAGTACTTGAAATAGCGAAAGATTGCTGTAAGTTCAACACTTCGCAGAACTTTTAATAGGTATGTGGGGGCCCCTTCGTGATTATCAAGAGTTTTTCGGAATGGGGCACACAGATGGCACCAAAATTAAAAGATAAATGTGTTAGAATTTAAATTGAATTTTACGAAATTCAGTATCGATATGGAAGTGAAATTCATAAGCATTGTGAAAACGTCCCTGGTATCCTAATTACAGGACCAAACATAGTTGTTGACTTAGCTTAAGGTAGCAGCTGAAATTCAGGGGCCGCAGTTTTGAAAATTAAGATCTGAACACATGTTAGGTCAAAAACGTAATAACAATAGTTTGTCGATTTTTTTTGCTTTCGTATGAAAAATAAGTTTTGTTTTTGTTTTTATTTTTGTGTATTTTAACTAGTTGTTAATTCTACACTCTGAAAAATAAGTGAAATCAATGTATCCAACGATTTCATGAAGTATTTCTTCCCAAATATTCCTTGAAGGGTTTCTGCGAAATTGCCTTCGGGTTTATGTTTTACGATTTATCTAGCAGTTACTTCAAACACTTCTACAAAAATTCCTCTAAGATTTACTTCAGAACTTTTTCAACTTCAGGAATTCTTCTAAGCATTGATTTTGGAATACTTGATTTGATTCCTTCAGGAACACCTCCAAGAATTCCTTCAGGAATACCTCTTTGGATCCCTTCATAAAGTCCTTCGAGGATTATGTCATGAAGTCCTTCAACGAATTCTGCAGATGAGCCTTAAGGGATTTCTCCAAGATTCTTTTAGCGACTTCTCCAAGAAGGAATCTTGCAGGAGTTCCTCATGGAAAATACCTTTGATGAGTTTCTGAGATCATGCTTGATCAGGTATGGCTCTTGAATGGATTCTTGTGAGATTTTGTGAAGGAATTTTGGAAGAATTCCCGAAAGAATCCTTGTAAAAATGCTTGCAGGAAGTTTTGCATGATTTTTTACAGGAATCCTTGTAGAATCTTCTAGATGAATTCCAAGACGTATTCGGAAAGAATCATTAGGTTGATTTTGGAAATATCTTTGATGACATTCTTGACGGATTACTACAGTACTGTGAAGTAGTAGTACAACTACTAGAAGTGCTATGAGGAATCACGTAAAGGATTCCTGAAGAAATTTTGAAGGAAAAGGAATGTTTGGAAGAATGCCTAGATTATTTTTCAAAGAAATCAATGGCATAAACCCCAAAGAATTCCTCTCAAATCCGTTGATGTTGATTTGCAAAACAATTTCTATAGATTTCCGTGGAGAAATTTTTGATGGAAGCCTTAGTGGAATCTCTTTAAGACCCCCTGAGGGAATTTGTGCAGGAATCCTTTGGAGATGTATGTGTTCACCCTTGTAGGGTTATCTGAAGGAAAACGTTGAGATATCCCTGAAGGAATCTTTGTAACGTAGCTTGAAAAAATCCTTGGAGAAAAAGAAGTCTTCTCTGAAATTTCTTAAAGGATTCATGATTGAATCGTGAAAGGGCAATTGAAAAAAAATGCCTAAGGAATCTTTGGACGATTCCATACAGCAATTATTGAAAGAACTTCTGAAGAAATCTTTGAAATGCTTGAATAATGCTTCGTAAGAAATCCTTGAACGGACTTCAAGAAAAACCATTTGTGGCATTGCAAAAAGATTTTTTGCTGAAATTTATAAAACAAATCTTAAAAGAATTCCTAAAGAATTTCTCTGGGAAATTTGCTCAAGGGATCATGTGGGGTAGCCCCAAAGCAATCGTTTGTTGAAATATTTAAGAAACTCTTTATGGAATTCTTTGGAATTCTTGGGAATACATAAATTCCTTCAGAAATGCTGTAGCAACTTTCGAAACAAATCTTGGAGGAATTTGTAAAGAAGTCCTTGAAGTTATTCCTAGATGAATCGTAAAAGATATCTAAGAAAGAGTTCTTGGAGTTCCTCATTTGGAACAAATGCTTGATGAAATCCTTAGAAAAAAATCTTAGAAGCTTCGTGAAGAAAATTCGAACGGAATTGGTGTTATCGCTAAGTAAATCTTTAATGGTATCAATCGATGGAAACCTCGGAAGAATGCCTTAAGAATTCATAATTAAAATCCAATAAAATTTCTTGGACGAATTTGGAGAATTCTTACATTTTTTTATTAGAATTTTCCTTTGGAAATTTCTTTTGGATCAGTTTCAGTAATTGCTTTGGAAATCCGTGCAGCAATAGGCCCTTTCAGCTGACAGGTATTTGTATACCACTGTTTACAACTGCTGAACCAAGGCGCAAACGCTAAACTATCATTTTCATTGGAGAAATGTCAAAGGCTCGCGAAATCAGCTGATTTAAGACGTCAAATGAAAAGGCCCTTTTGTTAGGGAATATCTTTGAAAATTTATTTGGAAACTCTATCGACATCTTTCATTATTTTTAAAGAAATTATTTGGCAATTGTTTCAGCTATTGTGTACGCAAATCCTTTGGTAAAAATTATCGAGATTTTTTTAGGAACTCTGTTACAAGTTTCATTGAAAATTCCTACGGCAATTCTTTCGAGAAATTGTTAGGCAATTCCTTTGGAAACTTCTTTGATCAGTTCTCGGCAATGCTTCAGAAATGGCTTTGCGAACACCTCCAGAATATTTTTTCTACAGAAATTTCTTTGGAAATTCCATTTACAACTTCTAGTTGTTTTTTTTTGACAATTCGTTTGAAAAATCTTCTGGTAAAATTACTTTGGGAATAACTTACTTTGGCAATGCATTCGGTGAATTTCCTGTGAGCTACCCCGTGGAAATCTTTCATATTACCTTTGGCGAAGTTTTTTTTGACAAAGCTTTTGGAAATCCTTCTAGCCATTTTTATTGGATTTGATCCTTAAATTGCTATAAGATTATTTTTGGGGTTTTTTTTGGATTTTTTTAAAACTATATCAGCAGTTCGTTTGAAATTTAGTTCAGTAACTCATTCGAAAATTTCTGGGTAATAATATTAGAAATTGATTTAGGTTTTTAATTTTTCAAGATATCTACGACATAACTTTTCGAAATTCTTTGGGCAATAGCTCAAGAAATTTATCAGGCAAACCCTGCGATATTCCCTACAGCAATTTCTTTGGAAGTTTCACTGGCAGTCCCTTTGCTAATATACTTGACTGTTGTAATTCTTTCAATAGTTCCTTTCGAAATTCATTAGGCAGATACTTTGAAAATTCCTTAGTTGATTCGTCTATTGTTAATTTTGAGATTTTATGAGATACATTCTTGTGAACTAAAAAAAAACAAGCATTTACAATGGAACGGCCGAAGAAAATCTCAACGAATTATCTAAGGAATGTCCGAAAATCTAAGGAAGTTCACAAACAGTTTCCTAAAAAAACACAAATATTGTTTGAAGGAATACCAGTAGATTATTTTTTATTTGCCACTGTTTTTTGGGGAATTTCTGTGAGAATTCTTGAAAGAATTCTTTCATTTTTTTATTTGAATCAGTTGAATCTTTGAAGAAATCGCAAGAGAATTTATTTAATGAACTAATAAATAAATCTTTGGAAAAACTTCTGAAGAAAGTTTGGGAGGAATTTCTAAAGCATCTTTGAAGGAATTCTTTTAGAATTTTCAATAAATCCTTGGTAGAATTCCTAAAGCAATCCCTGGAAAAAGCCCAAAAGTAATCTTTTATTGAGCTCTTGGAGAAATTATTGAATTGGTAAAACCTTCGCAGAGGTTCCTAATAAGATATTTTAAGAAATTCCGAAAGATTTGTTTGAAGAAAAATTTAAAAAAAATCTTGGAAAAAATCCCGTAGGAATTTTTGAAGCGATTCCTGAAAAATTCTCGATGGGTATTACTTGGGTACCCTATATGAAATCTTAAACTTGCATTAATCACTTAAAAGATGCTTCTAGACATTCTTAAAGAATTCTCGAAGAAAGTGGCAAAACAGTCTTAGGAGGAATCCTTGTAGAAAATTCTGAAGAAATCATTTGATTTTATCTTATCAAAGAATTTATTATGTAAGCATATACGCTCCTATTTTCATCATACTGAAAACAAAGGAATAAAGTGCATTTTTCATATTTTTGTTAGAAGTGAGCACGAATGATAACAAAAAATACGTAATCAATCGACGCGGAATTGCTTTGTTTTCGAATAGCATGAATTTAGGATTTTAGGATTACTAAGACACGTTGACCCTACCAGGAATCCTCGAAGATTTTTTGGACGAAATTTCAGAGGAACTTCTGGAGGAATCAATAATAAATCCTGGAGAAATGCTTGACTGAGATGTTGAAGGTAACTTTGAATGTTTTTTTTTTCGGAATGAGAATGAGAGTTTTTCGAAAGAATTTCTAAGGAGTCTGATCAAAAATCACAATAGGAATTTTTAGAAGAGTTCTTAGAGGAATGCTAGCAAAAATCCCTGAAGGAATCCTTGGGGAAACTCGTAGAGTAGATGAATTCTAAAGAATTCTTTGGAAGAAATCCAGAAGGATTTTTGGAAAGAATTCCAACAGAAGTTCGCCTCAGAATTTTCTTAAAGGAACTTCTGTAGGGATCCTTGGTAGATTTAAAAAAATTATTATCCAATGGATTCTTTTGAAATTTCTTGGGGGATTTCTAGGATGAATCTCTTAATAAAACTTTAGAGAAACTCTTTGAAGTGCCCTTGCAGTTTTTTTTTTAATAAAAAAAGCGTTGCAGTAATTTTTAAAGGAATCCTTGGAGAAATTTCTAAAAGAATCTTTGGAAAAATTCTCAAGAAATCTTCAAAGGAACGCCAAGATAAGTAATGAATAGGGTGGGGCGGGGCAAGATGGGTCGCGGGGCAAGATGGGTCAGTGCCATTTTTGGGCGCATTACTCATGTTTTGTTGATGTTAATAATTTTGTTAGATGACCAGCATGAATATACAAAAGTTTGGGGCATTGATTGAAAAATAATTCACTCTCATTGGAAATAAAAAATAAAATGGTTTTAAGCCATTTTTCTTATGCGATACATTCCATATAATCTCCATATAAACGGCCGCGGGGCAAGATGGGTCACCTTCAATTTTGAACGTATTGTTGGAGCAATCAAAAGTTAATTATTTTTTATTACAAGACCATCTCATAAATGACTTCAATCAAGCGGAATGAACGCTCAAAATTATAACATAAAATTATAATAATTTTTTAGTGAAAACATCGATTTTCAAGTCGCCTTAGGACCACTCAAATCGTAAAGTTTTTTATATTTAAAATAAATTTATAAAATGTTTACTAGTAGCTCTTGTTTACTCAGTATGGATATGGAGCATATATGAATGCGGAACAAATCTCATATTTTGACGTTTTTCGTTGAGAAAATGTGAATTACTTAAAAGGTGACCCATCTTGCCCCGCACTTTTTTCACGGCGCCAAATTGATCACTTTTTAAAACTGCTCGTTTAATATCATATTTTGTATGTAAGGAACTTTTTATCACCTTTTAGCATAGCTAACTAGTGTATTAAAGAGTAGCGGACGAATACAAATCAATACGATTTGTATTTACAAAGTTATGGTGATCCATCCTTAGGTGACCCAACTTGCCCCGCCCCACCCTACTTGAGGAAATGCCTAGATAACTTCTTGGATAAACCAATGGAGAAATGATTTACATCCGTGGTAAAATCGTTTAGGGGATATTTGGAGAAACTATGGAGAAATGTTTGAAAAAAAATCTAAAAGGACTTTGAAGCCTTTGCAAGAATGTTTTGAAGTACTCTGAAGTACTTTTGAAAACATCCTCGGAGACAACACTGTAAGAACACATGTCAGAGTGTTTAGAGAAATATTGAATGACACCCATTCATGAATTACTTGAAACATTCTTGAAGACAAATTACACTAGTTTACAAAATAAAACGAAAGTCGTGAACTTCTGTCAATGACCAAAATTTTGAAGCATAATTTAGCGCTGATTCTTGATTCCGTGCTTTAAAAAATTTAAAGTAGAACAGTTTTTGAGTTTTAGCTCAATATCAAGTTTTACATCTTTTAAAATATGGAATTTATTAAAATTCAAATATCTTGCGTTTTGATCAACCAATTTCAAATCTTTTTCCATAAATTTAAAGCTGAATATAATACCATTCGATCATCTGAATGCAGGTTTTGCGGGAGATTGATGAAATTCAAAATATTGGCGAGTTTTAGGGACGATCTCCCTAAATTTGAGCAAATTTTTCAAAATTATGTGGAGAAATGTATTTTTTTTTCAATAAGAAAAAAACAATTTAAAAATTCTTTCTCAACGTTTATTTAACATATCATATGTAGGCGAGTTACAGTAAAATATTCAGCTCAATCGGAACATTGATTACGGAGAATGAGATGTGTGAATTGAGCGACTTTGCTTAAAAATAGAACAAAAATCGATTTCAAATTATCAACCTTGTATGGAAAGTCGAAAAATTTTCCACTCTAATATAACTTTTTTTCCTTCGCGTTTTCGAACTCAGGGTTTGATTCTACCCCAAAAACGATCATCAGCTTACTGAGTTCAAAAATGCTGTAAACTAGTGTTATTATTCAAGAAAGATTTTTTCAAAGAAAATGATAGAGCAATCTTTGAAAGAATTCATAAAGGATTACTTGATGCAATTCATAAGAAAATTGTTAAAAAATCGTCATAATTCTTAGAAAAAAAAAAATACGTTCATTGATGGAACTCCGGGATGTATCCTTGCAGAAATATTCGAAGAAATTTTTAAAGGAATACAGAAAATAATTTTTAACCTTCAGTCAGCCAGTTAAAGCTACTGCCAGCATCACGCTAATGCTGAGAAGTCAAGATTTTTTAACGCTTTGTACAAAATACAACGGCGTGATTATTTGAGAGTTAGAAGAATAGATTTAACATTGTAAAATATGTATATTAGCGTGGGTCATAGAGATCGTTTTTTCATATCAAGGTTTTTTTTGACTCCATTTCGAGTCCTGATCGACTGTACAAAATTTGAGCGCGATCTGTCATGCCTACACTTTGCGCATCGCGATTGAAATTTGTATGGGATTTTTTATTGGGACACTCACTTTTTTGCATTTTCCTTACAAAAGAATAAAATTATTCTGAAAGTTTTTAACCGATTACGTAAAAGTATAGTCCCAAATGTCCTGAAAAACTTTGCCGAAGACCGCAAAGCAATCCGAGTCTTGTAAAAAAAGCTATAACCTACTGATCGCCTGAGTGTGCTTATCTTTTAACATGTAAAGGAATAACATCAACAATAAAATCTAAATTTTTGATCTGACTTTCGAAGAGTGTATCTTTTTCCACATGCTTCGGATCGCTTTGCGGTCTTCGGAAAAGTTTTTCGACACATCCTAGGCTATCTTTAACATAAGCGGTTAAATGGTATAGAACAATTCTGTGCAACTTTCAAGAAAAATACGAAAAAGTATGATTTCCCATGTAAAATCACATACAAACTTCAATCGCGATGCGCAAAATGAAGGCAAAATCAATCGAGACCAAATTTTGCACAGTTGTTTCAGACCTCAAAGGGCATCTGATCTGAAAAACTTTGGTTAAATCTGATCAATTTTAAATTTTCCCATACAACGTTGACCCACCCTAATGTATATCTGTAATTATCATGGGGCCCACAAATTTGGTACCGCACCGGGCCCCCAAATTCCTAGCTGTAGAATCATCCTGTGGGAGCTTTGTTCCGATGACTCTCGTGGCCGCAACATGCCACTCAACAACACCTCCATCCGTACAAGGTTCCCGTATCCTCGACCGTATCTTCGTTCCCACCTTACTGCCTAGCCTTGCTGCTGTTTATTATGGGCCTTTTCATTTGACGTCTTAAATCAGCTGATTGTTCGGGCGTTTGACAGTTCTTCTATGAAGATGACACGTTCTTGTTAGCAGCTGTTGTTCAAGCTTTGTAAACAAATGCATGCACGGATCTGTCACATGAAAAGGCCTATTGTTGACCTCTTTTGACAGTTCGATTCTGCATCACTCCTCCACACTGAACCAAATACTCCTTTTACATTGATTTGCACATAACTCTACATTCCTTTCCTTCTCCAGAAAAAAAAAATCAGAATGCTCCGATGACCAATTCTTGAAAACCCACTTGATACATGCACAATAGGGGCATACTATTTTCATCCAACATATTTCCCTCTTGCATCTCAACTATTCTTTTTCTTTTTTGGTGTAGTTGCTGTTTCAATTTCAGTTAACATTATTAGACGAAGCATTCCACATGTCTTATTTCAGTCAGCTTTTCGGGTTCCAAAACTCACACAATCAATTAATAAACTTACCGGAAATGTATCAAGAATTGAAGTACTAAATCTTGCCTTGCATCAGAAAGTTATAAAACTGACCAAGATCAAAATCCTCAATTCGCCTAGTTCTATTCTAGTCAGGTTACTTCTTTTACATTATCGTTTTATTCACCAACTAGCATATTTGGCTATTTGGCTATTTGGGTGTTTGGCTCTCAGGATGCACCTCAGAATGCAATCACTAATGTTAAGTTCCCCTTAAGAATATCTACAACCCTCTTTCATTCAGCATTCAAATATATGCCTGTCTTTTTTTTTAGATGTAGTTGTGAAACTTGGGTGAAAATATTTGCACTCTCATCCCGGGCGTTAGCTTTATCCGAGGCTTTATCATTATTTATCCGTTCTACCTAATTCGGTTGGGTAATATTTGCATATGAAATCTGAATAGCCTTTGAGTTGGCGTGTCTTTTTTTTGTTAGGACAAAAACGCGGTAGTGTTCGTGTGCTGAAATGTCACTTATCTCTATATATACGGTGTTAAATTTTTAATGTTCATTGCTTCGATGAGTTACATGATATTTTATTCCAGCGAAGGCTTACGCGATACAGCAATTCGCTATAACAGAATGGGTTAACAAAAGCCGTTTCCCTTCTTCCAATTCCCACAGCATAGTGTCAACCTATCATATAACCCCCATGAGATATGCAGTTAAGCGAACTGTGCCGCACATCTTCAAAGTAATAAACACACTCTTCCACTTTACGCCTGGCCTTCACGCACCAATGTGTGAACCCTCTGATAACCGTATCGCACCAACACTCCGACATTCACATGAGTTTGCGCAGTCGTAGAGGCACACTCGGCCTGTCGTAGATACAAACGACTGCAATAATCACCCCATCAAACCTTGCCCACATTGACCTGCAACCTGACGTGGCAGGTACCATTGTCCCTTATAAATAGAAGATCACCAACACTCGCACACTGAAGATGACTGCCAGTCCCCGGCAGATATCTCATTGGTTCCTGGTGAGAGTTTAGCTGGTCTGGCGATACTGGAATAGCATCTTCGATCAGTTAATCAAGCTCAAGCTCAAGCTACGTTTCAAGTGTCGAAATACCTAGCTGCGGCTATGACAAAATGAACTGGTACTTTCCAGTACTAGCAGAGTCTCTGCAATGTCGCATTTGATTTTCAATCACTCTTGAGCAACCATGAGTGACCCTTTTCATAAAAATAACTGTATTTTGCCTTATGTCTACCGTAACCAGACATACCGGAATTCAAACCCGATTTCGAGCATATGAGAGTCCGTCATTAACCGTTCTTGTATGTTTCGAAACCTAAATTCGTCACAAAATCAAATAACTGACGAACAGTTCTGACTCATCATTCAACACCATACTGTGTTACTTAAAAGAGTTCTGAATTTCTTGAACCAATCCGACTACATTAAAAATATTTCTGAAATCACATGTACATTCATCAACAGACCAATTGGATGCAAGCATTATCACTAAACATCAGCTTTGCTCGGCCTTGACTCCAATCTTCACACAACCATGTACCGTGGTGCCTCCGGCGCGGTACCTATCTTCTTGACAGTCGCAACAATCACACCGCTAGGCATAAACCATCACATATCCTCCTCCATAGAAGATGTTTAATTCAACATTGCTTTTCAACAGCCACCAATACTCTAGATAAGACAGAAAGGCCCTACTATGTAGGACTGCGTCTCTCCAGTATGTAAGTATTCACTATCGATTCCTTATAGGAAATGTCTTTGTTTTCTACACCAAGGAAGCCAAATTCATGGACCAAATATCTTCTAAGCTTACAACGAGGTTTACCATCAGATAAGTTAGTGTTCATTCTATTTCGCCGCGTGTGCCCAAGGTTCACTGCACACTGAGCAATAGATCGAATCTGTCGCTTTTGCAGTTCCCTTGCTTTTGCCCTTTGATCATCTGCTGAACCTGACAGATCGTATACATCACTACGGAAGCTCCCTTTTTAAGAGCAACATTAACGGCGGCTACTATTCGAGCAACCCGCGCAGCGCTACCATTTTGACTTAACCACCCTTTTCCACACCGGTAGCAATCAAATAAGTCACCCTGATTCGTATCGGGAGGGTTGTCATATTCTCATTGCATTTTTAGCAGCGCAACTGTCGCGCTGTTATATTTGGTCACCCACCCATAGCGCTACTATTTTGCGAGCGCATCTAGGAGCGACCGGTAAAGTTTGCTGCAATGATGGAGGACTGCCAAACTGGGTATAGAAGCGCACCGTTAAAGGTGCTCTAAGGGGAGCATTTCCAACTTCCGCAGAATCATTTCATCTAGAATTTGAACCAAGTCATTGACACAACCTTATTCATATGCAAAACATTGACTTGATCCCAACCATCTCGACATTACAAAATTCCTGATGCTGTACAACTATATTGCCGAAAATTCATCTCTATCACATCTTTCACCTCTTTAACTTGTAAACACTATCAATCCTTCCAAATCAGACGTCACAAATGGCCATTTCATGAGATAACCCCTAACTTCTATGTCACTGAACCTCCTCACCTTTTTTTTTCCTATGGCGCTTCGGTACGAAACCGGACTCGCTTCTTTTAACCTCTTTTAACTAGCGCTTCAGTACAGAACTGGACTCGCTTCTTAAACTGGCGCTTCGGAATACTTCCGGACTCGCATCTTTCCTATATGTGGCGCTTCGGTACAGAACCGGACTCGCTTCTTTTCCAATGGCGCTTCGGTACGGAACCGGACTCGCTTCTTTTAACCTCTTTTAACTAGCGCTTCAGTACAGAACTGGACTCGCTTCTTAAACTGGCGCTTCGGAATCATTCCGGACTCGCATCTTTTTTATGTTTGGCGCTTCGGTGCATGACCGGACTCGCTTCTTTTCAATGGCGCTTCGGTACGAAACCGGACTCGCATCTTTTTTATAGCGCTTCGGTGCATGACCGGACTCGCTTCTTTCAATTTGCGCTTCGGAACTAGTCCGGACTCGCTTCTTCGTGGAACTTCAGGAACTTCAGACTTGCTTTCTAAACGTATTGCTGCTATCGCTTCGGTGCATGACCGGACTGGATCCGGATCTTCTCTGCTCATCAGGAAATCTCCGGGCTCACCATGGACTACGGGTTGTCTTATCTCTTGCACCTCGGGATCTTCCAAATCCGATTGACTCTTTTTTTTACTATTGCACACCAACACTTGGACTCACTCAATATGAACTAAGCAAACACTGTTCCTTCACCTCTTCCTCCTCCTCCAACGGAAAAAAATAATTCCAGCCACAACTCAAACAAAATATACCTACCGGCTGTGCCAAATTGTAGAATCATCCTGTGGGAGCTTTGTTCCGATGACTCTCGTGGCCGCAACATGCCACTCAACAACACCTCCATCCGTACAAGGTTCCCGTATCCTCGACCGTATCTTCGTTCCCACCTTACTGCCTAGCCTTGCTGCTGTTTATTATTGTTGACCTCTTTTGACAGTTCGATTCTGCATCACTCCTCCACACTGAACCAAATACTCCTTTTACATTGATTTGCACATAACTCTACACTAGCTACGCCACTGTTCGTTGCACTAAGCTCTTAGCCCAGTTAGTGAAAGACTTTCACTAGGTGGGCTGAGTTTTGAGCTGTCAAATAATCTTTAACAATAGAGACTCAGAGCTGCCAACCTTGACAAATCGTGCTTCACGTCAAAAAGTGACGTTTGACTTCGTTTTAACTGGGCTATAGCCCACCTAACGGGCGCCCAGTTAAAACATAGCCCACCTAAACGTTGCCCAACGACCGAAAGTTGACTGTACTAGGATGTTATAGCTTTCATTTGCTGCCAAGAGAACTCAAATCGGTTGACAGAACTCAAATCGGTTGACAGACGGCTGAGATATTCATCAATATGCTAAATGTCAAAAATCTCTCAAAAAGCTAACCTATATGACTTCAAAGTACTCATCGAAAGATATCTCGGTAACCAAATGTCCGATCGTAATAAAATTCAATAAGGTTCTACTAGGATGTTATAGCTTTCATTTGCAACTAAGAGAATCCAAATCGGATATCAGACGGCTGAGAAACGTGCGTGACTTTTTTTTTTTTTTGTAACATACGCACACACACACACATACACACACACACACACACACACACACACACACACACAAAGGGCAGCAGGGACAGGAGTCCAGGGGCTTGACGAACCCCCCCTCTGCGAGTCGGGTGGGAGCTTAGGAATTATTTCTTAAGCGAAAAAACTTCATACATCCGTATGGATTACCACCTTTGGCACTTCTCTCGAGAAGTGACCGAGCTCCTCCCAGTTAGCTCAAGCAGAGGATGCCTAGGATGTGGTGGGGGTTCAACAGTGGGCTCTGTTGGATCTCCATAAAAAGCCACACATCCGTAAGCAACTCCGTACAAGCGACCTGGTACCGCTTTCAAAGTGCCTTAGCCCAACAATTGGAGTGCCAACCGGCACATCAGGATCGATGCCAGTAACATCCTGATTATGGTATACTGGTGAAGGCGTATTACAACGGACATGTTACGAATCATGGATAGGATGGCGATGTTGGGCTGACAGGCGTGTCATTCTGCTCCCTGAGTAAGGAAGGGTGATACCGACTTGAAACGGCGAGTGGGCTCATGGCGCGACTGCCTCCGTCCCGGTAAAACCTTGGCAGGCCTCCGGATACGTTCGAAATCTGTCCATCAATTCTGATGGGTACGTAGGTTCGGATGAACTATTCCCGATCTATGCTGATCTGGCACTGAACCCGGCCCCCATAAGGGTCCGTGTCAACCCTAGCATGGCCTCACTGCCTGCAGGCATAGACGCTTGCAGGTATAGATAACCATGGGATCACGAAGGCGACTACGTACGGCGGATGGAGATAGCGGCTCGGAGGGGGGACCCTGAAGAATGGAAGAAGATAAAAGTCAAAGCGAAGTAGGAGCGGCAAATCCGTTTGTCAGAAGGGGTTTAACGCGGACACCACCGCCGCAAACCCAACAGGTGCAAACGCAGCTCGAACAAGAGCAGGAGCAACAGCAGCAGCTACATCGGCAGCAGCAGCAGCAGCAGCAACAGCAGCAGCAGCAGCAGCAGCAACAGCAGCAGCAGCAGCAGCAACAGCAGCAGCAGCAGCAACAACTGCAGTTCAGTGTGTGGACAAAACCACCAAAACAACCGAGGGTGGAGGCAGCCAAAAAGCTAGTGGACGAGCTTCACGAGTATGTCGACAAGAGAAGCAACGTCCACAAAGACATCAAGGCGTTGGTGATCAAGATCCAAGGCGCTCTTGGATCGGCTGTAAAGGAGTGGAAACACGTAGTTCAGAGAGCAGAAGCAGCGGAGAAGGAGTTGTCAGTGGCCAAGACTGCCATTGAAGCAAGTCGCGCGGCGGAAGCGCGAAGGGCAGAAGTCAACACGGTTGCGAATGAAGTGAACGTAGCGAGAAGTATTCCCCCAAGGATGCAGACCACGCCTTACTTCACACCGAAGAGGCAAAGGGCATCGCCTGGAGATGCTAGGCCAGGTGGCTCCAAGAAGCACAAGGAAGCTAGTGTCACTGAAGTCCAGCCGACTCTCGAAGCAACTGACGAGGTAAACAGCCATAGTTCTTGGCAGGTCGTCGGTAGAAAGAAGGGAAAAGCGAAGAAGAAAACCAGACCCGAAAAACCTAAATTGGTCAGGAGGAAGAATAAGGGCGAGGCTCTTATCGTTAAAGCAAGCGGCGACTCGTACGTGGAGGTCTTACGTGCCATGAGGACAAATCCGAACCTCAACGAGCTAGGAGCAGACGTGAAGAAGATCAAGCGTACCCGCAACGGAGAGATGATCCTCTTGCTGAAAAAGGAACCAAAAGCTAGCAGCGTTTCTTACAAAGAGCTAACCGAGAAAGCTTTGGGCAACATGGTGGAAGTGATAGCCTTATGTCCAGAGGCGACTATTACGTGTAAAGACCTGGATGAGATCACGTCGGAGGAAGATATAAGGCTTGCTTTGAAAGAGCAATGTGAGCTGGGAGAAGTCCGGATGTCCATCCGCATACGAAATGGACCTTCCGGTACCAAGGTGGCAGCGATTAAACTACCGATTGATGCTGCCAACAAGGTGCTGAGGATAGGAATCGTGAGAGTAGGCTGGTCCGAGTGCCCACTGAGTGTCTCTGAACCTGAAGTGTGCTTCAGGTGTTAAGAGTTCGGGCACATCGCACGGTACTGTAAAGGGCCGGATAGAAGTAATCTATGCAGAAGGTGTGGAGAAGAAGGCCACAAAGCGCAGGGCTGCAGCAAGCCTCCGAAATGCCTGATTTGCGCAAACACGGAGGATAGCAGCAACCACGCTACAGGAGGCACGAAATGCGCGGCCTTCAAACGAGCGAGTACAACGAAACCCCAGTGGAGATAGTACAAGTAAACCTCAACCACTGTGATACAGCCCAACAGTTGTTGTGCCAATCAGTTGCGGAACACAAGTGCGATGTCGCTATTATCTCTGGGAACTGGACGTCAGACAGAGCTAAAACAACAGCGATATGGACAGTGGGAAAATACCCCTTGCAAGAAGTGGTGTATACCGCAGATGAAGGCTTCGTGATCGCCAAAATTAATGGCGTTTTCATCTGCAGCTGCTATGCACCTCCAAGATGGACAATAGAGCAGTTTAACCAGATGCTGGACAAGCTAACTGAAGAGCTAACGGATCGTAGACCAGCTGTTATAGCCGGTGACTTCAATGCTTGGGCGATCGAATGGGGCAGCCGCCTTACAAGTCCAAGAGGGAGCAACCTCCTAGAAGCGCTTGCCAAGTTGAACGTCGATCTTGCCAACGAAGGTACTATCAGCACCTACCGTAGGGAAGGTCGAGAATCCATAATAGACGTTACTTTCTGCAGCCCTGGACTGATCAGGAATTGGAGAGTGCACGAGGGATATACCCACAGCGACCATCAAGCAATCCGATATCGCATGGGGTGCGATCCACAGGTGGTATCAGGCGGAGCGCAGGTAAATGAGCGGAGGTGGAAAATCGCGAATTTTAACAAAGACGTGTTCGCGGAAGCGCTGCGGCTGGAAGCTGTAGTTAACCCCAGCGTGGACGAGCTGATTGCGCTACTATCACGCGCGTGCGATGCAACCATGCCGAGAGAGGGCAAGCCAAGACACAGTCGGCCCCCAGCTTATTGGTGGAACTCGAAGATCGCCGACCTACGAGCGAACTGTCACCGAGCTCGGAGGAGAATGCAGAGAGCCCGCAACGACGCTGAAAGAGCAGTTCGCAGGCCAGCTTATACGGCAGCTAGAGCTGCACTTAACAGAGAAATCAAGCTCAGCAAAAAGGCATGTCTAGAAGAGCTTTGTCGGAACGCCAATTCTAATCCGTGGGGAGACGCCTACAGAGTAGCCATGGCGAAAATAAGGGGACCAGCTATACCACCGGAAAGGTGCCCGGAGAAGATGAAAGCCATCGTAGACGCGCTATTTCCGCAGCACGAACTGACGGGTTGGCCACCCACACCGTACGGTGCTCAGGAGGATCAGGAAGCGGAAGCTCGAATAACCAACGAGGAGCTGATAACAATAGCAAAAGCTCTTAAAACAAAGAAGGCTCCGGGACCAGACGGTATCCCGAACGTAGCGGTGCGAACAGCAATCCTAACGAACCCGGAACTATTTAGGATTACGTTTCAAAGGTGTATCAATGATGGCAACTTCCCCGACATATGGAAGCGCCAAAATCTTGTGCTACTGCCGAAACCAGGGAAGCCTCCTGGAGATCCTTCAGCATACAGGCCAATCTGCCTGTTGGATACTGTCGGCAAAGTGCTGGAAAGAGTGATCCTCAACAGGCTCACAAAATACACGGAAGGAGAGCACGGCCTGTCCGATATGCAGTTTGGCTTCCGGAGGGGTAGATCCACTGTCGATGCCATCCGAACGGTCGTGGAAGCAATGCAGACGGCGCAAAATCAAAAGAGAAGAGGTAACCGCTACTGCGGAGTGATCACGCTGGACGTGAAAAATGCGTTCAACAGTGCTAGTTGGGTTGCAATCGCCGATGCGCTGCACAAACTGAGAGTTCCCGAGTACCTCTGTAGCATTATGAGCAGCTATTTTCAGAATCGGACATTGATCTACGATACTGACAACGGGAGAAGAAGTAAAACCATAACAGCGGGAGTTCCCCAGGGATCCATTCTCGGTCCGACCCTCTGGAATGCTATGTATGACGAAGTACTGAAGCTGCGCCTCCCCAGGGGCGTGAAGATTATCGGTTTCGCGGACGACGTGGCGCTCCTAGTGATCGGTGAATCATTGGAGGAAGTAGAAGTGCTCGCCACGGAGGCGATAGATGTTGTCGAAAACTGGATGCGGGGGAAAAAGCTGGCCCTAGCTCATCACAAGACCGAGATGGTTTTGATAAGCAACCGAAAGGCGGTACAACAGGCGAGAATTTCGGTCGGAGAGTGCATCATCGAATCGAAGCGGAATGTGAGACACCTGGGA
>NC_085137.1:208414601-208429003 GCF_035046485.1 Aedes albopictus | reverse complement strand
TTTGTTTATTGTTTGGCTACACTGTTAAAACGATTTGCTCATTTTATGCCATAAACACAAGTATGAAAATCGTGCTTTACCTCTCTCCTATGGTAAGTGCGATAAGTCTGATGACCTTTCTTGCAGTTAGGGTACCTAATAGTAAGCTTAGCTAAACGATAAAAATTTGATAAAGTTATTGACTTAATAATGTAAAAAATCATTATCATGTGCGACAACCACTATGGGGTAACTTGCAACAGTTGAAATAAACAAAACTTTCTATAATTTATTTTCATTTCACGATATTTCAAGTAGAAATAATTGAAATGGATCGTTCAATAATTACGTATCGTGCTCATTTTCAAATGTCGACTTAATTTTATCTTTTTTTGTACGTAACCTTCAAACAAAGATAAGGACTTCCTTATTTTGAAATTTTATCATGTTTCACCTCGATTAAGGTTTAATTTAGTTTATGGACGATCTTAAAACAATCACCAACATCCATTCTGAACCTTAAAGGGTAAATTATTGCACTAGAATGCCCAAATTTAATATTTAGAAAGTTGAATGGGTGTTTAAATCATGTTATTTTAGGTAAAGTAGCCATACACTACTTCGAACTGAAAATTACCTAAAGATGAATAACTTAACCTTTTCAGCTAATTACATTAAGCATTGTTGACATTTCGTAACTAGTACTGAGTCATGAGCTCTACATATATTTAATATTTGTGACGTAAAACCTGCTGTGAAACCATATATCCTCGCTTATAATAACTACCAACCCTTTTATGAAAAAATCATATATCAGTTGGTTAGTGTACATCTTTTCAAAGCATTTTCCACGCTTCACATCAAAAACTTATAATATAAACAAGAACTAGAATGTAAGAGCAGTTTAATGGTAGCTAACTTAGCTTCATGCCATGTGTTGGAAGTTACCCCACAGATGGGGTAACTTGCAACAAGCATGTATTTTGCACCTCCTGATTAGGTGGCAACGTATTTTGGTAAATCAATTGCTACATAGTATTCTACTCGTGGTAATTAGTGCACACGATGCTTTATAGTATGTTTCATATGTTTAGATTTTCAATGATATTGCTTCAAAGTCGAAAAGTGTTGCAAGTTACCCCATTTGACGGTAACCATGAAAATTACCAGTGACCTCCCTGGCCAACCCGTGGCAACAGGAATGTACCCTGGAGGAACCTGTTTCGAGGACATTTTGACCATGACACCAAAACTAGGCATGCGACGGCTCTATCTTCATGATTTTCCATATCCATCATCTTTGTAACCATGAAAAGGACCAGTGACCTCCCTGGCCAACCCGTGGCCTCCGGAATGTGCCCTGAAGGAACCTGTTTCGGCTTTGACGCCAGAACTAAGCATGCGACGTCTTTATCTTCATGATTTTCCATATTCATCATCTTAGTAACCATGAAAAGGATCAGTGACCTCCCTGGCCAACCCGTGGCCAACGGAATGTACCCTGGAGGAACCTGTTACGTGGGCATTTTGACCATGATGCCCAAACTAGGCAAACGACGTCTTTATCTTCATGATTTTCCATATCCATCATCTTAGTAATAATGAAAAGGACCAGTGACCTCCCTGGCCATTCCGTGGCCATCGGAATGTACCCTGGGGGAATCTATTTCGAAGGCGTTTCAACCATGACGCCAAAACTAGGCATGCGACTACGCAATTTTTCATATCCATTGTCTTAGTTACCGTCACTGGTTCAGTGACCTTGCTGGCCAACCCGTGGTCACCGGACTTTGCCTTGAAGGAACCTGTTTTGAGAACAATTTTGACCAAGGCGCCAAAACTAGGCATGCAATGGCTCTATCTCTTTGATGTTATATATCTTGGGTAAATCGCCAATTGTTACACACCTTGAAAACTCGCCAATTGTTGCACATCCCATAAGAAAAGCATGGAGTGTGCAACAATTAACGAGTTTTTAAGGTATGCAATAATTGGCGATTTAGTAACCGTGAAAAAAACCAGCGCTCACAATTCCTACTCTATATGAGGGCGGTCATACATATGAATTTCACTTATAGCATGATGGATCTGTTAATTTGATGTATACTTGCCCCCCCCAAGCGTTTTTTATATTGTTTATTAAAAATGGGTTCAATCTAATTTTTAGTTTTGTAATTCTCGAATAGAAAGAAATAAAAAATAGTTTTTTTTTGCTTCACGGAGCGGAATTTTGTAGCTTGTAGTTTTGTAGTCTTGATTACCAAATGATTTGCATACAGTCATACCTTGGTATAACGTAGCCTCGATATTAAGTAATTTAATATTACGTAACCTTCACCTCAATATAAGTGGTAATGGCAATTATGCGACTGAATCAAGGTTATACCAGTATAATTTTAATTTGATTCTATAATTGCTCATTTCCACTTTAACTCAACCTTAAGTTTGCATGTAAAGTAATGATTGCTCTAAATACACCGTATAGCTGCATGCAATAAGGCTTCAGCACCGTGGTTACTTGGGATGGCACACCAGTTTGACGTTTGGCGGTGCGATAACTCCAAATTTGTTGCACTTACCTGACTTACAGGTAAAAAGCATCGCAGTTAAACCGTTCGCACTGACTGAACGTCTACTGCAGTATACTGTATTTATTCTTGACATATCTTTCCTACTGAAGCATACATAGCCTTCAAACTCCAAAAAACATGACAGTAGACAGCAGTGGAAGCGAATTCGGTTTCATACGATACTGCGAGTTATAACGCCGAGGCAAGTCTTAGAAGACCCCCGCAGAAAATCGCTTAACAAATTCAGTGATAGATCCCTAGTGGAATTTCTTGTTATTTTTCTGGTGAAATTCCGTGATATATCCCCGGATGAATTTCTACCGAAATATGCAAAGGTATTCTTGGTATAATTCCTAAAGGAATTCATGGATTAATCACATGAATAATTTATGTAGAAATGCCAGGTGAAGTACCAGCGGGAATTTCTGGAGGAATTCGAAGGAAACTTTTAGAGGAATCACAGCAAGAATCCATGGAGATGGGAAAATTCCGGAAGGAATCATTAAAAGAAGTGCTTTGAAAAAAAAATGAGGCATCCCTAGAGTAATTCAACAGGGTTTCCTGGTACCAGAAATCTTTGATTGAATCTCTGAAGAAATTCCTGGTAGATTTTGCGAAATCTTAGCATGAATTTTCGGAAGAATTACCAGTGAAATCCCAGGTAAAATTTTAGAAGAGAGTTCAAAATGTGCAGAATAAATTCCAGCAAATTCTAGCAAATACTTCTTGAGCAGGAATAGTTAAAGTATTAGAGCATTGCAGGTATGACTGGGAGAATCCCAGTAGAAATGTTTAAGGGAATGGCAGGATGAATCCTTGCAAATATCCCTGGAATTCCATGGGGAATCCTAGAGAAACACCAGGGAAAATTCCCGGAGGAATCATATCGAGAACTTTTGGAGTAATTTCAAAGCCATTTTTAGAGAAATTCTAGCAGATTTAAGCCAGTAGGAGTAAATGGAAAAGTTTGAATCCTTGGAAAAAAAAACTCTAGAGGAACTTCTTCAAGAATTTCAGGATAAACCACAAAAGTTATTTCATTAAACTCCTGGGTGAATTTCCGAGTGAATTTTGGAGGAATCCCAAGAGGATCGGAAATTTTGCATTTTCCACTGCTGTAAATAAAATGATGTATACTCCAACGCAACCTGCTAGGGGATTTACTTATAATCACATGAACAGATAATGTTTGGCGCTTGAGCACTTCGAGATGTAAAAATGGAAAAGAATCTTGTTTTATGCGATATTGGTTTAAATAGTTGGATTTAAAAAGGTATGCTATAAAATTGACTTTTGAAGATATGTATATAAAATACAACGATCAAAAAACATGTAAGAAAGGCTGAAATCATTGTAGGGTGAATAATATAATTTTTGTTGTTACGTTATATCGAGTTATGACTGTATACTAATATTAGTTTGAGCGATCCACGGTACTCACAGCTGCTTAATAATAGTGAAATGTTATGTATAGAGAGGGTAAAAGCTGTCAGTTTTCAGTGCATTAAAGGTACGACTCTTAAGTGACTAATCTAGTCGCAAACGGTCGCAGCTGAACTCGTCAGTAAATTATTGTTTTATATTATAGGGAAGCTTTACAAAAGAACGTCCGAAGAGATCGTAAGGGGAACAATTTTTCCGGCTTGTTTAAAATTTTCAGTTTTTTAGAATTAGTTGAAAAATCATAAGCCAGTCACACTTATTCAAATAAGATGATAAAGTATAGCATCTAAATTTTACATTCACATTATTTTCAACCATATAAGAATCGAACACAATCAACTAAACACATGCTGAATTGTAGAGTGATGAATGCAAACGACTGAAATTTAAAAAAAATCAATAAACTTTATGTTACCACAATGATATCACAGTTGATTGTGATCAAAGTTTTAGACCTATGGTGGAACCACTGTGCAGCGTCCTTGCATTATGAGAAGTATGCAGTTCGCAAGTTTTTTTTGCCTATCTGGATTTGTGGAAAGTTCAGGTAAGGAATCGCTCAAGCAATGAG
Source organism: Aedes albopictus (assembly GCF_035046485.1). Lineage (NCBI taxonomy): Eukaryota > Metazoa > Arthropoda > Insecta > Diptera > Culicidae > Aedes > Aedes albopictus. The sequence goes on along the minus strand of NC_085137.1, from coordinate 208,424,440 downwards.
GAAGGTTTTGATTTTTCTTGACTCCAGTACGGAACTGAGAAGAAACGTCAAATCAAATAGAGCTCTCTGTGTTGAATTTCTTGACCGTACCGGTAAAGAAAAAATAATGCACTGAGCAGAAATTACTTGAGCGATACCTAGCATAACCCCGTGGTCACCGGAACATGTCTTAGAGGACGGCTCTATCTTCATAATTTTTATATTCATTGTCTTGGTAACCGTTACCCCCAGTGGCCACAAGTGTAACAGGAAGGTCACTGGTCCTATTATGGTAACGAAGATGAAAAAATACGAAAAAAACATGAAGAGCCATAGCATGCCTTGTTTTGGCAACATGGGCAAAATGTGTTCGGAACAGGTTTCTTCAGGGCAAATTCCAGTGGCCAGAAGTTAACCAGAGAGGTGACTGACACTGTTTACGATTACAAAGATGATGTACATGAAATATCATGAAGATAGAAAACCACTATAGTCACAGTTGTGAAGGCGTGATTATTCAGTATAAGCATGCCGATGGTGACAGGTTCGATTCGCGGTCGGTAGAGGAACTTTTCGTAAAGGATTTTTTCTTGACTTCCTTCGTTATAGAGTATCTTTGTGCCTGCCACACGATATACACATGCAAAATGATTATATGCAGAGGAAGCTCTCAGTTAATGACTCTGGAAGTGCTCATAGAACACTAAGCTGAGAATCAGGCTTCGCCCCAGTACGGACGTTACACAAAAAAAAATGAAGATCATGGAGATAGAGCCCTTGCATGGCTGGAAGCCACGGGTTAACCAGAGAGGTCACTCACAGTTTTTTTGGTAGATGATGGATATGGAAAATCATGAAAATAGAGCTGTCGCATACCTCGTTTTGTCGTCATGGTCAAAATGTCATCGAAACAAGTTAATCCAGGGCACATTCCTGTGGCCACGGGTTGGCCAGGGAAATCACTGATCATTTTCATTATTACTAAGATGATGGATATGAAAAATCAGGAAGATAAAGTCGTCGCATGCCTAGTTCTGGCGTCATGGTCAAAATGTCCTTGTAACAGGTTCCTCCAGGGTACATTCCGGTGGCCACGGGACGGCCAGGGAGGTCACTGGTCCTTTTCATGGTTACTAAGATGATGAATATGGAAAATCATGAAGATAAAGACGTTGCATGCCTAGTTTTGGCGTCAAAGCCGAAACAGGTTTCTCCAGGGCATATTCCGGTGGCCACGGGTTGGCCAGGGAGGTCACTGGTCATTTTCATGGTTACTAAATTGATGGATATGGAAAATCATGAAGATAGAGCCGTCGCATGCCTAGTTTTGGCGTCATGGTCAAAATGTCATCGAAACAGGTTCCTCCAGGGTACATTCCTGTTGCCACAGGACGGCCAGGGAGGTCACTGGTCATTTTCATTATTACTAAGATGATGGATATGAAAAATCATGAAGATAAAGTCGTCACATGCCTAGTTCTGGCGTCATGGTCAAAATGTCCTTGTAACAGGTTCCTCCAGGGTACATTCCGGTGGCCACGGGACGGCCAGGGCGGTCACTGGTCATTTTCATGGTTACTAAGATGATTGATATGGAAAATCATGAAGATAGAGCCGTCGCATGCCTAGTTTTGGTGCCATAACTGAAATGTCCACGAAACAGGTTCCCGCGAGGGCCATTTCGACACCCGGGACAGGACCAGATCGTGTTGACCGGTTCCACATGTCCACTATCAGACGCCCATTATCCAGTTGGACATTTTTGTCGAAGACACCAACATTGTATCTAGTAAAGCATATAAACCATAATTGAAAGCGTATGCCGTGTACTGAGTACACGACGCGACCGCTCGTGTAACGGTCTAGTTCAAAAAAAAAGTTACACCAGCGGTCGCGCCGGTGTACTGAGTACACATTCAAAATGTGAGGTTAGAATTACGTATTTTTCGAGTACTTTCCGTGCATTTTTTCGTCTTTTTTCTGCCTTACTAACAAGAAGAAGAGTGGATCTTGGAATAGGACCAACACCCGATTCAATTTGGTGCGAATTTCGATTATTTTTTCGCATTTTTCTGAGACGCGTGTACTCAGTACACGCAAGCGACTGATGGTGGGTTAACCTCGAAACAGCCGCGAGTACTTCGGCTTCCCAAACTAACATAGTTTTAAGGCAGTAATAAATTGTAAAATGTAAAATCATTGTAAAAACAAAAGATTTCGGCTCAGTTATGCCCATGTGGCGCCCGAGCCTTCCAAATAAACGAATAAGTAAAAAAAAAAAATCAAGTGCACGGGTTGCGGATGAAATTTCATCATCGTTCGTAATCATAGACGGGCTGAAGCAGGGTGATGCTCTTTCGAACTTACTGTTCAACCTCGCCCTGGAAGGAGCGATAAGGAGAGCTGGTGTGCAAAGGAGCGGAACCATTGTTACGAGGTCGCATATGCTCCTGGGCTTCGCGGATGATATCGACATCATCGAGATCCGGCTGTGGAAGAGGCATTTATACCTTTTAAAAGGAAGACTGCGAAGACTGGACTAACGATTAACACCACAAAGACCAAGTACATACATGCTGGTGGTCAACGTCGGTCCGGCCGTGGTAGTGGTGACGAAGTGGTGCTAGGCGGTGAAAAGTTTGATGTTGTGGACGAATTTGTTTATTTTGGTACTCTAGTAACGTGCGATAATGATGTTACCCGCGAGGTGGAAAGACGGATTGCTGCTGCGAATCGAGCCTTTTTCGGTCTCCGAAACCAGCTGAAGTCCCATAGGATGCACACGAAGACAAATTTCGCGTTGTACAAGTCTCTGATACATCCGGTTGCTTTATACAGTGATGAATACAGTGAAGCGAAGTAAATACGGCAGGCTGCGGTGGGCAAGGCATTTAGCTCGTATGCCGTAGGAACGACAAGCTAAAACGATATTCAGCAGAGAACTAGGAATGGGCCGTCGGCTTCGTAGTAGGCCGCGCACACGGTGGCTTTTTTGCAGTTGAGGAGGACCTAATGGCTCTAAACGTTCAGGGTGACTGGAAACGATTGGCCCAGGACCAAGACCAGTTGAGGCGAATGCTTAATTCGGCGTAGACTCACCGCTACGAGTTGTAGCCCAACAAGTATCAAATAAGTATCACCGAAAGTACCTAACTACACGCAAATGGCGAGACAGTCATATACGAGGTATTCTTTGGGCAACGTTTCCATATCTCCCCAAGTTACCACATATGCATTAATAATAGGCCTTAAATCAGCATTAGAAGTGCTTTTAAGCACCTTTCCAGCATTGTGAATGCATAAATCCCCAGTGAATTCGAAACACCTGATAGCATCTACGTATGATTCGATTAGCTCGTTGAATTTCTACTTCCATTAAGGACAGACTTGTTAGAATCCCAAAATGGCCGCCACAATGGCCGACTTTGGCACCTACACACGATTTCGAGCGCAAAAATCTCTTCGTAAACAAAACCAGCGCACCTGATCTTTTTATTTAAAGCTTATTACAAGTGAGCAAGAACAGAATAATAAAATACACTGTTGTTTGAAGCTTGCTTCTTGAGATTTGTGCGTCTGACGTTCGGATACACTGTTGAAGCGGGATTTCAAGACGTTTGTCCTTAATCCCAGGCTCTCTACCAAGAAGTACTGCGCCACCAGCTGGTGAAAGGTGTGAACTTTGTCTACAGATCTTTCTTGATTGTATCCGTAAACTGTCCATGTGAAACGTGACTGTGACTTTGCTGCTATAAGTTCCCCCGGTTGTCTGTCGCGTAACTTTAGTGCGGATGTAACGTGTGCATTATCATTGGATTCGAGGTTGAGCGTTGAGCCTCTCAAATGCGTGTCGTCCCAGATGGGTCCAGCTTGCTCACAGTGCGCACGTCCGACAGAGTATGTCTGGCCGAGCTCCAAGGTGACACGTTGTAAACTAGCCTCTGTCCTCTTCGCATACGACGTCCACAGCAAGCACAGCGAATGGCTTAGTTATTTCACGACTTCCTCGTCAACCAATGTTTTATCCGACCTGTCGTCCAAGAAGGCTGTGTATGCCTATATGGAGCGGTTATTCCAATGCAGCGATTCGGAAATGATCCGAAATAGCGTTGTTTTACCCGTGTAATGATGCTTTGTGGTGATCTTTGAACTACTCGGCTTTGGTTCGGCCAGTTGCTGTAAAACCTCGCATCTCTCCGGCTTGCTGGTGCTTCCAGTTGTCTTATTATCACGTTTGAATGGCTTGCCCTCACCTCTCGCTCGCTTGGCGTCACTTTGACTTTCCTTTGAGTGCAGTAACGCATGGTAACTTCGCCCTAGTAGCACATATGTTTTAGAAAAGTCAATGTAACTCCTATATGACCAAATTTGGTCATATAAGAGTCACAAGAACTGATGTTGAACAAGTGTGCTACTGGGGCCCAAAATTCATCAATGTCGCATTGCTTGTACATCTTACCTGGTCATCTTCCATGTACACCGAGGCAAAGACGACACAGCTGAGTTGCTGTACCGTCTCCACCGCTTCTCGACGGCCTTCTTACGGAATTCCGATCAATTTTTAACCCAGTACTACGGATCCTTGCAAATCAGGCAAATCGGATTTGATGAGCGTGATGTACCCGACTAAAATGGTTCTCGAAAGTCATCCGACCTGTACAAGAAGACGTAATTCGCAGCGAGCTAGATGGGTCGATTTGGTGGAGGCCGATCTGCGGACCCTTCGCAGAGTGTGGAACTGGAGACACAAAGCCATGGATCGAGTAGAATGAAGGTGGCTACTATGTACAGCAGAGGTCACTCAGGCCTTTGCCTGACCGGTAAGGTAAGTAAAAGCGTGATGTAACTCTTATTGCTTCAGCTGCTCGCGACATACATGCGCAACACCCGCTGGCAGAAGCAGTCGACTCCGTCTCGATTCTAGTGCAGGTCTTTTGAGACACATCTGCAGCATCTCCAAATTGTCAGCGCCTGTGAAGTCACACGCCTGTAGTGGGAGGAAATCCCGTAGCTTCCAGGAAGGTAAGCCCAGCTCCCTGGGTTAGTGGGTTGGTGACAGGCCCTGCGAGCCAGCCGTAAAAAGACTAGCACCGAAAAATCAACAAGAGAAAAATGCGAACCGATACCAATGGCGAAGACCACAGCGACGAAAAGGGATATGCGATTGGAAGCTCGGTACGTGGAACTGCAGATCTTTCAACTTCATCGGGAGCACCCGCATTCTCGCCGATTTACTGAAGGACCGCGGTTTCAGAATCGTAGCGCTGCAGGAGGTGTGTTGGACAGGATCCATGGTGCGAACGTTCAGAGGTAATCATATTATCTACCAGAGCTGCGGCAACACACGCGAGCTGAGAACAGCTTTCATCGTGATGGGTGATATGCAGAGGCGCGTGATCGGTTGGTGGCCGATCGACGAAAGATACGGATTGAGGATCAAGAGCCGATTCTTCAACATCAGCATTATACACTCCGGAAGCACTGATGATGACAAAGACGCATTTTACGCGCAGCTCGAACGCGAGTACGACCGCTGCCCAAACCACGACGTCAAGATCATCATAGGAGATTTGAACGCTCAGGTAGGCCAGGAGAAGGAATTCGAACCGACGATTGGTAAGTTCAGCGCCCACCAGCTGACGAACGAAAACGGCCTACGACTCATTGATTTCGCCGCCCCCAAAAACATGGCCATAAGTAGCACATTTTTCCAACACAGCCTCTCTTATCGTTACACCTGGAGATCACCATAGCAGACGGAACCTCAAATCGACCACGTTCTGATTGACGAACGGCACTTCTCCGACATTATCGACGTCAGGACATACCGTGGCGCCAACATCGACTCCGACTGGTGATGCTCAAACTGCGCCCAAAACCTTCCGTCATCAAAAATGTACGATACCGACGACCGCCACGGTACAACCTAGAGCGACTAAAATAACCGGATATCGCCTCAGCATACGCGCAGAGTCTCGAGGCCGCGTTGCCAGACGAGGGTGAGCTCGATGAGGCCCCTCTTGAGGACTGCTGGAGAAGGTGAAGGCAGCCATCAACGACACAGCCGAGAGCACCATCGGGTGCGTGGAACGGAATCGACGGAACGAATGGTTGAGTGCAGAATCGACAGAAGCGACGAAGAGTGCAGAACGGTTTTGGAGGAGAAGAACACAGCGCGGGCGGTAACGCTGCAGCACGGGACCCGACAGGCTTCGTGGCCGTGCGGTTAGCGGCGTCAGTCGTCTAGGCGTTTCGTAAGCCTCGGAGTGCGGGTTCGATTCCCGCTCCAGTCGGGGAAAACTTTTCGTCGAACGGAAAATTCTCCATTGGGCCACTGGGTGTTATGTGTGTTGTCCGTTGTCTCGTGTATGTGTAATGTTCAGTCTGTGCAGCCTCTGGCTGAAGACGGTGTAGTGTCTTTTTTAAAAGAACGTGGAACGTTAAAAACAGCAAACCCGCCTCTTTCGGGAGAAAAATTGCCGCGTGGAAGAAGCGGAGTGCGAAGAAATGGAACTGCTGTGCCGTTCCACAGAAATACGGAAGTTCTATCAAATGCTCATCACATCCCGCAACGACTTCGTGCCACGAGCCGAAATACGCAGCGATAAAGATGGCGGCCTCTTGACGGACGAACGTAAGCTGATCGAAAGGTAGAAGCAGCACTTCGATCAACATCTGAATGGCATGGAGAACGTAGGCACGGGACACCATGGCAACGGAGGAAACGACGACAACAGTGCAGCGGATGATGGATATGAACCAACTCCCACGCTGAGGGAAGTTGAGGATGCCATTCATCAGCTCGAAACTAACAAAGCAGGTGGTAAGGATGGTATCGGAGCTGAACTCATCTAGATGGGCCCGGCCACCTGTCTGAGCACCGGCTGATAGTCAGGATATGGGAAACCGAACAGCTACCGGAGGAGTGGAAGGAAGGGGTAATCTGCCCCATTCACAAGAAAGGCGACCATTTGTAATGTGAGAACTTCAGGGCGATCACTATTTTGAATGCTGCCTACAAAGTGCTATCCCAGATCATCTTCCGTTGTCTGTCACCTAAATTAAATGAGTTCGTGGGAAGTTATCAAGCCGGCTTCATCGACGGCCGGTCAACAACGGACCAGATCTTTACCGTACGGCAAATCCTCCAGAAATGCCGTGAATACCAGGTCCCAACGCACCACCTGTTCATCGACTTCAAAGCGGCATACGATAGTATCGACCGCGCAGAGCTATGTAGAATCATGGACGAAAACGGCTTTCCTGGGAAGCTGACTAGACTGATTAAAGCAACGATGGACGGTGTGCATAACTGCGTAAGGGTTTCGGGTGAACTATCCAGTTCATTCGTATCTCGCCGGGGACTGCGACAAGGTGACGGACTCTCATGTCTACTCTTCAACATCGCGCTGGAAGGTGTGATGCGACGAGCCGGGCTCAACAACCGGGGAACGATTTTCACAAAATCCGGACAATTTGTGTGCTTTGCGGACGACATGGACATTATTGCCAGAACATTTGGAACGGTGGCAGAGCTGTACACCCGCCTGAAACGCGAAGCAGCAAAGGTCGGACTGGTGATGAATGCCTCAAAAACAAAGTACATGCTGGTAGGCGGAACCGACAACGACCGGATGTCCTGCATAACGGGGCTTTGTCCGAACCCATCCGGGTAGTCGCTGGAGCTGGCAAGGATGCATACTATCACCGCTACTGTTTCTCATCGTAATCGACGAGACATGCGACGAGATCATGGTAGGGGCGATTGATCGTGCACCGAATCTTGGGCTACTTTGGCAGCCCAATATTATAGACCATCTGAACGACTCCACGAGCCCAACAGCTCTGACATCGACATGCAGAGTAAGCTCAACAAGCTGGCCGAACGGTGGGTATAACCATATCAACGTCAGTAAGACCAAATCGCTGAATGTCAAAACGGACAACCCCTTCAACTTAACAGTAGCTGGGAAAGTAGTGGAAGAGGTTGAAAACTTTCAAGATCTTGGCAGCCAGATCGCGTCAGATGGGCGTTCCAATATTGACATAGGAGCATAGATCAAAAAGGCTAGGTCTGCTTTTTCGAGTTTACGAAATATAATATATTATGGATATCCAATCGGTGTCCGGCAATGCCGTTCGGCCGAATCATGATCAAAAGGAATCAGAGGAAGTTTTTGACATTCATACTACTAATTTGATCAACAGAAATATTTTCTTGTTCTAACCATAGGCTATTCTTCCTAGTTTAGACATTCAGAGATAAGTGGCGTTGAAACTTTCAATATTTTATCAAAGATTTTTTCTTCTTTTAATCATAGACTGTTCTTTTAAGTTATACTGATGCGGAGAACAGAGGCATGGTCACTTAAACTCGTCATTCACGTTTTGGCCAAACGGCATTCGGCCAAATGACTCTTTCGGCCAAAAGGAGTTCGACTGAAAAGCATTCGGCGAAATGACCCGGAACCTATCCAATCAGATCAATTAACGCACCAAAATTTGATTGTTCAATTATAACGTGGAATCTGTGCTGTTGTACGCCAGCGAAACGTGGTACGTGTCAGCAGAGACCACATAGAAACTATAGGTTTTCATCAGCCAATGTCTGCGGTTTAATGCACGTGTATGGTGAGTAGAGGCAGAACTAGGGCTCGTGGCGACGAAGCCTCAACAAGAAAATCAAGGAAGTCGATAGGTCAAGTCTAAAGTGAGCAGCGTCCAGAATGCAGATCTTTTACGTTGGCCTTATGAAGCTCCAGGGGTTCTCAGGATACATGATTGAATGAGTTTGCAACGATTGAAGGTCAAATGGTGCTTCTGTTAATGACCATTGTTGCTTAACGGCTCTCCCTAAGTAATGCGATTATTCCTCACGACAGCGTTGTTTCAAGCGAAGGTACTTCGAAGCTATACCTCGTATTTTACAGACAACAAATTGTGAAAACAAAATATCGAACCGTGCTGAAAATCTCATCGGTAATTATAGTCAGTGAGCGATGTTTGTTTTTTTCTGTGTTTCATCACTTAACAAAATCGCTGTCATCGGCTATAATAGAGTCGCGTCGGTTTAGGGAAACCTTAACCTTTTACGCAAAGCCGGTGTCAGTTTAACTTTTTTTGGGCATTCATTCACAAAATAAAATATAACTAATTTTTGCTTTGAAAAGAATGAAAATGTTGCTCTGTGCTCTAGGTAACTTGTATAAACCTTGTAAAATCGAAAGTCAATTTCTTAGCAAACCCAGGTTTTAAACAAACAAACCATCTGCAAAACCAACAAACCGGTTCTAATTAAATGCACCCTTCATAAAAGTGAAATTCGTTTCGGTTTCCCAAATCCGCTTCTCTTTTGCGTATAGGGGAAAGAGGGGCATAACGCCCTGGCCAAGCATATGTGGTCATAAACCTCAAGTGATGCTTATTTTAAGGTCGTATTCTGCCTTGGAGAGCAGTTTACTCCTTTACCTAAGAGACTTCAACTTTTGACCCGCGTGCCCACAAAATTTCCCATTCAAATAAACAATTCAAAAAAGTGTTACTTTTAGGTGCCGGAAAACTGCAGGAGGCCAAACGCCTTTTTGGGTGAGGCAAAACGCCCGCTGGCATTTCCCTCTTGACTTGTTGTGAAATACCAAGGGGCTCCATCGAACTCTTCCCAACAGCAAATGAAGGAGTAGGAGGCGCGTGGTAGTTTCATGGGTTGGCTCCATATAATCAGCGCGCAATGTCTTAATTTCTGTGCGCTGCAAATTAGGGAATCTTTCCAAATGTGGGAAATCGTCGATTTTCACGCATTTCTTTCGACAATAGCAGCCGTTCTTGGGCTTAACCTGCTCAGTTTGAGTTCTAGTTTGCTT
>NC_085137.1:205211869-205384757 GCF_035046485.1 Aedes albopictus | reverse complement strand
AAAACAAACTGTTCAACAGATCATACTTATTGAAAAATCTGCAAGGAATCCGAATATGTAAAAATATTTGAGAGTTTACGGTCGAACTTACGAGTTATATTGGAAAATCTGACAGAAAAAGTGTCAAAACGTTGTAACGTCACGGTAGAATGTGTCAGCTCAACATTTTGTAGAGAATATCTTTAAAAAATCAATAGGCAGTACGAAGCTTGTCAAGAGAGCTATCTTTTTGTAAAATCGTTGCTAGTTAATTTCTATATGGAGGGATTGAATAACAAAAAACAGGGTTCCTGATTTCCACTTTTCATCTTCTTCCACACTCGAATACAGTCAGCAGCGAACGGTTGTCGCTTTAGTTTGTGTGTTTGCTTGTCAGCGACGACAGCAAACACCGGCGAACGGTGGGAAGTCATACATGGAATTTAAACATTCGTCCACATTCGCATCGCAAGCGATGGAGAGGTGATGCGATTCGTGAGTGAATTGCGCGTACGAATATTTGAAGTTTTCAAACAATGTTTATTATTTTCTTTGCTAATCTAGCATTTCAACAACAATATACTAAAAACGTATGCATTACATGCAGAAAATCTCTTCTAGTTATGATAATAGACACTTCGATCGCTCACCAGCATTCGTCACCATTCGCCATTCATTCATTCGCTTGCGATTCAAACTTCGACGATCGGCCACGAATATCCATGTCAACCAGCTTGCGCATCGCTTCCCACTGGTGATGGGGTTGCGTGTTTGATCACGACTATCCGTTTGCTGCATCTTTCTTGATTCGCTTCAGCAAAGAGGAGTGAATATGAATGAAGTGAGGCGAATTTACCGATCCTTGACAAAAAATATAAATCAATTAATGATACTTTATTCCAAAAGCTAGACTTTACATATACTGGCGTGAGTGAGAAATGGACAAATTAATGCAATTAATGATGTCAAATGGTATACAAAATGGCCTACTGAGGCATCTCAAAATGGTATCTAATGATAAAGTTTCTCGCAAGTAGGTACCTTTCTGTATCAAAGAATCAACGGAAACAAAAAAAAACAATTAATGATTCCACCATAATTCCTAAACACAATCAAAACAAAAACTTGTTGATGATACGTGATTTTTTACTTTGTATGTGTTTTTGGGCAGTTCTTTTGTGATTTTTTTTAAATACCTAAAAATCCCAATTTCACTTAATAGTAAATACGTGATTTTTTACTTTGTATGTGTTTTTGGGAAGTTCTTATGTGACATTTTTAGAAAAATGCCTGAAAATTCAAATTTTACCAAATAGTAAATCGTCAATAACTCTCAAACGGATAGAAAAAACGCCATGCTGTCTTCGGCAAAGTTTTTCCTCATTAAATTTTCGATCTTTCTATGGAAATTGTTTTAAATTAGCATTAAGTTTAGATACTTTTTATGATGGGTAAAATGCACAGTATATCAAAAAATGACGAATTAAAGTAAATTCAAAAAATCAGTATCAAAAAGTTACCTACAAAATATCTCGGTTATTATTTTTCCCAAGAAGTTTCCATATGAAGCTGTAAAAATATAAAAATAGTGGGTATTGCCAGTTTTTGTGCGGTAAAAAATATTTGTATGAAATTTATTAAGAAAAATGGCCATTTTTCAAAAATCTCGCCGGGGCGACCTCTAAACGTCATTTCTGAAAGTTGCCGTCATACAAAAGTTTGTTTCAAACACCCTTAACTATCATTTACAGGGTGAGCCCCCAAGCTTTTTGACCATGTGCAACTTTGGGACAACCTAATGTTTACTAAAAATGTGCCGGCCAAACACATTTTTGAGCGTGGCCGTTTCTGCGTGTAATGGTTGGTTCGACGAAGAGTGCTAACACATGCAATACAATAAAATGCGTTGCGATAGCAATAACGAAGGAACACCCATGAACAGGATTAACATGGTGGATGACGGTCAAGCAGTGGAACCACCAGCATTGGATTAGGTCAAGAAAGCCCTTAAGAAGTTGTAAAAAGCAAGGCTGCAGAAATCCCGGTAGAACTTCTTAAGCGCGTAAGCGAGCAGCCACATAAACCAATCTACCATATTCTTTTAAAGAAATAGAAGAATTGTCCATCAGATGGTTGGATGGCCTCATATACTCAATCTGCAAGAAAGGACCTAGACTAGAGCGCGCCAAATTCGGCGTATAAGATACTTTCGCGTGTCCTGTTCAATAGACTGAGATCTTTTAAAAAGTTCTTCGCCGGCAAATACGAGGCTAGTTTCCATGAGGCCCGATCAACGACGGATCAAATGTTTAACCTGCGGATCCTACACGGTAAAAAATTTGCACTCTTATATGACCTGATTGGCACTTGAATTCGCACTACTGTCTAATCAGTTTGTTATCAATTAAATTGTCGGGGTTCTGCTAAACCGAACCAAAGACCATTTTTTGAAAAATTGAGATTTCTTATCCATTGGGCGAAGAAAATGATGGTCTTCCTTCCATGTAAAAATCTAGTAATTCTGACAGCTCTTCGTGGAGTAAATTCAAAATTTCTGTTTGGCAGAACATACAAAACATTATTTTGCATCCAACCAGAGTGAACTGTTAACCATTCGATAGAATCTGCGAAATATTTTAGTTTTGGTCCAGGCGATGAACATTTCAAGTTCTCCTCATCGCCGTTAGATATTTAACTTCTGACCGACTCATAGAAGCAATCTGTGAGAGAAATGAACACGTTATTAGAAATATGGGTGTTGGAGGAACCAATTATGTTTCGATGACCCTGATCGCCATTTTTCCAAATCACATTCAGCCAGACCGAACCAAGTCCACGGCATTTTAGAATCAATTTATTCTCAACAATACAAAAACCAACTGGTTTTCAATACCAGCGTTTTGTCGATACACCTCATACTGGTAATTTAACACAGGAGCCGTCATTGAACAACAAGCCTAATTAGAATAATAAAGCTTGAAAAAAAATCAAACACTTGGTTCGCTTTGGCTGATCGAAAAATGGCGTTTTCGCGAAAACCATTCTTGAGAATAATGTTTAGAACTTGATTCAGACTTAACGAGTGACCTTCAGCAAGGTAATATGACCTAGAGGTAACGCGCTTGGTTATCACTCAGATGATCCAAGTTCGAAACTCTTTTATATTTTTGAAAACTTTTTTGTACTTGGTGCACTTTGGCAGAACATTTTCATGGTTTTCTTTGACCAGCATAGCAAGTTCGAAGACACAAATTTCTCCACATTCACATCTCAGGACCTCAGGGCATGCAAGGACATCGTTTGACATAATCACTCTTGCTTTATGCCTCCCACATGCACCGCTAATGAAGAAAAAGTATGGAAAGGGCTGAGCTGGGAGGGCTTCCGCCGTTCATATTTCAAACTATTTTGAGACCTTCGTGCTACGCGTATAGTATGCGTCCTCGTTCATGTGAAGGATTGTGAGTGATATCGATTTCAACTTGATAGACGATGAAAAATCGAGATTTTTTTCACTATCCAACTGTTTTTTTCTGGAACAAAAAAACACATTCAGCCAAACTGAACTATGAACCATTTTCTAATATTTTTGATCAGCCAGAGTGAACTGAGTGCAAAGTATCAAGAAATGAAATGTAATTATATCAATGATTCCAAATGTTTTACATGTTTTCTTAATTTCTGGTGGCTAATGAAGGCTTGTAAGTTACATGTGTGCGGAAAAGTTTCAAATAATCTCCGCTGTTGTTTATTTGTGAGTGGTTGAACTTTAAACTTAATTATCTCGGAATTATATTTTTGGCGCTTAGTTCGGTTTAGCAGAACCCCGGCCAAATATCATTCAAAAAAGAACATTCAAAGCCTATTAAATTTAAATGGAAATTCACTTCTATTCGTTGTTGCCGATCCAAAGTGAAAAGCTATTGGTTTGGTAATGACTGTTTTGGACATGAAAGTAAATTGTAAATATAGATGACAGGTGGTAGAAAGTGTTTCGCTTCGATATGGACCTCTCTAACAGATGTGAAGTAGTGTAGTGGGAAAACAGAGGGTCGTGAATCTCAAGGTCCTGGTATCGAATCTGGGTGTGGTGAACACTTTTTTTTTAATTTTAATTTTGAAATCAAAACATTGTCAACAACGAATGGAAGTGAATTTCCATTTAAATTGAAAAGGCTTTGAATGTTCTTTTTCGAATGATATTTAATTGATGACAAACTGATTAGACAGTAGTGCGAATTCAAGTGCCAATCAGGTCATATTTTTTACCGTGTAGTGCAAATTGAAGTGATTTTCAGTTAGTTTCTCCGGTGGGTTTGTTTTGGTTCTGAAATCAACACTGACAGCATTGTGATTTCAAAGGAAAAGCATTGTTAATCATGTTGATTGGGATGTTGAATAGTTGATGGATTTTTCCCTTACACCGAGCGTGCAGAATTTTTACCGTGTAGATAAATTTATGGAGTATAATTTGCAGACGATGATTGGCTTGACGATCAACTCTACCCAGACGAAGTACATGAATGCGGGTAGAGACAGAAGCAGTTAGTAATGTTAGTGCTGAGGTGGTGATTGATGGCCATGTTTTTAAAGTTGTTGAATAATTTGTTTTTATTGGAACACATATGACATGTGACAATAATGTTTTCCGTAACGTGAAAAGACGTATTGCAGTTGCGAATAAGGCTTTAATTTCAATTTTTGGTCAGTTGCTCTTCCTCCCGAGAGCGGCTGACACCTGACCCTCTTCTGAGCATATGCCCTAAAGGACCCGGAAGCTTGGATATCGGCTAACAGCAATTAATAATGGCCCCCCAATCGGACTGGAAAAGGAACAAGAGCCGCACATCAACATCCTCGTGCTCATCATTCTACCCATGGACAGGGTAGAAAAGTGACAGCAGCTCAAAGACAACTAGTTCGATATAGTAGAATTAGAATAGAATACATTTAGGCGCTGTACAAAATGTGAGTGCAGCTGCCAAGGAATCGCTCACGCAGTGCCCTAGTGGACAAAAGAGCTGTAAAAATAGGTTAAGTGGAAGAATGAGAAAAAAGCGATCAACTTGCATCCAGCTCATAACAAGCCTAAGCTCATAACAAGTCTACAGCTGATGTCGCGATACAAACAAAAACCTGATTGAGGAGTCGTACTGTGTATAACGCTACAACATTCGGAGGGCTGATGCACTATCTTTCCTTCAACATGTACATCTGGCACTGGAGAGATAGATTCAATTAAATTGGTGAGTTCGTTTCATGCTATAATTTTATTGTGACATTTTATTAAATATCAATTTTGAAAATAATACGAAGTTTTTCGATAGTATTATTATTGCGTCATGCGTTTATATTAGTAAAAAAAAGTGTTTTATTACAATAGAGGTTGCATGCATCACATTACTTATCAAAGTTAACCCAGAGCATGCCCTTTCCCAATAACAATGGTAATGCTACTTTTCATTCGCAGGTACATATTACGCAGGGTTATATATTGAATATTCCTGAATCATTCTTTCAATATCAAAGCTGGTACTTATTTAGTAAAACAAACAAAAGTGCCTCCATGAGCAAATTACATAACCGCAAACATCGAATCGCTTTTTGCATTATAGGTATCGAACGATACCATCATTAATCAATGCCATCGTTACAAATCCCAGTCGATGCCCATCTAGAAAGGCTTTTCGCCACTCAACCAGCCGTTGTTAGGAGTATAGCTATCCTATATTCATTAATCACTCCAATTAGCGGTATTGGCTTCGACGCGAGAATTTGACTGTTTTCGGAAATCATTTTCTTGTGTTATCTTCTACGACTCCAACATCTACGGTTTTCAAAAAATAAAAAATAAAAAAGCGGAGGCTCAACATTACGGAAAATATTTTCTCACCAAAAGCCAAACGGGTCCTTCCCTCTAATTCACCCTCAATAACTGTTAAATTGTAAACGATAAGTATAAAAAAACATATTCTCCTGTCAGGAGGCTCGTCATCCGCGCGCGCTGGCTGGTACCGAACGATCCTCATCGTGGTGGCATCGTCGCTTCGGTTCGCAACCCAAACATCCCGGAGGGGTGGGATGATTTATGCTCATTGATGTTTATTATCGAGAGACGGCCCGATGTTGAAATCTGCCAACCATATAGTGGGATATAGAATAAGGCTGATGGGGAGAGCAAAAAGAAGTCAAATCTTGAGCATTCTGACATATTCGATCTGTTTTCACGTTTAGACCTATACCCACCAGCGCTCTACCGTTGATGCTCTGCTTTTGAGAAATGCTATACTATTATTATTCTATTAGGAGCAAATAGATGTCGGAGGGGTCATCAGTTCCTCTGGGTTGGGTTTTTCAGAGCTGGCCTAGTGGTGAAATTTAATAGACTCTTGCTAAAACCGGAATTCGGTTAGTTTCACACCCTCAACAGTTTCGTGGTTGGGCCAAATTGATCGCTGGTCTTTTATACTGTGGCAAGAAGTGTGCCATCCTGAGATACCCTCATTTCACACTGGAAAGTATTGGGTTTTGAAAATAGTTCACGTTACCGTAAAATAGAGCAAGGCGGGCGTGAGAACCTGTGAGAACTATTGTTAGACTATATTTTGTTATGTTTCACCTGATTCTGAATCAATTCAGCATAATGAAGAAGACAATTGTTCACGTTTTAGACTTTCCTAGTTCATCAACACAAAAACAGTTCTTGGCGAAACAGACATCACACTCTACACGCCTCCCATCGATCACCTTTTTCAACGGCAGATTCAAATATTCGGTAGTAGGTCGATTGGCCACTTGCGGCGCTGTCATAGTTTTTGCTCGTTTAACGTTTGCTCATGTTTGACGTTTGCTCACTGCCGCCCGGCCAAACAAAATAAATTTAGCATTGGGCGATAAATAACGTTTTCGTGACGATAGTTTTTAATGAATTTTCTTCTAAGTGTTACGCCTGTTTCTCTGTGGCGTAATGTTTCGACTGGGACAAAACCTGCTCATCAGCTTTAGTAGGTCGGCTCCAGAGGCACGTTCTCCTACATTTGGGAAATTTGCTTAGTGTTCTATGAACACCTTCACAGTTATTAACTGAGATCATCCTCTACCAATGACCCATTGCGAACATATTTCATACCCAATGAAGTCAATGAAATATCCATTACGATTTTCTTGGATCGACCGGGAATCTAGCCCGTCACCCTCAGCATGAATGGTCTTGCTGAATACCCGAGCGCTTACCGCATCAGATGCGTCCTAAAAAATGACAAAATATAGAATTTTAAATCATATACCTTCAAAATTCAATTAAATTTTGCGTCAACACGGTTTTCGTCAGTACGCTCAATTGTATCTGTATTCTAATTAGGTGTTTTTTATTGTGTGGGTTTTTAAAGAAACTTATTTTTCATTTCTTGACCTGAAAATAAATCAATTCTTTGTATGCATGATGCATGAAGCAGCATCCACTTGAACAACAATGGCGAGGATGTGTGTTGTCAAACAAAAGTGACATGACCAGATTTATTGTCGAAAGGGTTGAATTGAAAAGGGGTGGCCTTACGTAACGAGAGATGATGATCCTTTTTTCTCAACCATGCCAAGCGGCTTCCACTTTCTGGTATCTGTTTGTTTGTCGGTTTGTTCAAACTGATGTGAAAATGAAAAAAATAAAAACATGAATAGCACGTGAGTGATTTGATTTATGTGATGTCGTCGTTGTGTGGGCCCATATAGCCGAGGCGGTAAACGCACGGGTATTCAGCATGACCATGCTGAGGGTGACGGGTTCGATTCCCGGTCGGTCCAGGATCTTTTCGTAAAGGAAATTTCCTTGACTTCCTTGGGCATAGAGTATCTTCGTGCCTGCCACACGATATACACATGCAAAATGGTCATTGGCAGAGGAAGCTCTCAGTTAAAAACTGTGGAAGTGCTCATAGAACACTAAGCTGAGAAGCAGGTTTTGTCCCAGTGAGGACGTTACGCCAAGAAGAGAGAGAGAGAGATGTCGTCGTTGTACACGATGGACGTTTTAAACTTTTGCACATTGACCGTGTGTGTATCATTAGTGTGGAAACGATTTACACCAATTTACTGCCAGATAGGGAATCGCGCCACTTGGGCAGTGGCTTCTATTTTCGTCTGTTTTCTATAGAAGCCTCAGTCAAATTTGAACCAATTGAAACAATTTTTGGAATGCGGTGAGATAGGTATAGTATCTACCCGCGTACAACATTTCAAGTCAACTGGTTCAAAATTGACTGAGTTATAGTGGAAAACAGACGAATATAGAAGCCACCGCCCAAGTGGCGCGATACCCTACATTTCCGGAAGTCAATAGCGTACCCTTTAAAGTCTACTGTTGTAAGTGAAGCACCGGATCCATACAAGTAGAAATCACAACGCTTATCTATGTGTCGAAAGGGGCACGCGTTCTTTTGAATGTTTGCTGTTTTCTGTATCATTGTCGGCAAGTAATCGTAATAGACTAGAATGAGTCTTTATCCATCGTATGTAATATATGCACATTGTACATTAAACTGTATTCTCCCTGTGTCCCACTAAATTCAGGCAGACATGGGCAAGTCATTTAAGGTTTTTGAAGGAGGAATTATTGTAGTTTAGGAGATACTAGTTAATTATCACTTTATCACCCCACTTTTCACAGAACAATCGTAGCGTGCCTGCAAGTAGTTGGTGGGTCGCGAAACGAAGGGGAACCATGATTTAGGAAAACGATTTCGAAAATGTCGATGGATATCTAAGTGTACCATTCACTCACAGCTCTATAGAACGACTTCATATGCAATGCAAATATACTGCATCACTTTGTCAACGCGTCATCTGGTGCGTACAAGAAAAAGGGGTGAATAATTTTGTTGAATGGTAGGTACATCCTTGGAGGTGCATCACACAGCTCAGTGGAGAGCTAGGTATCAACTGGTAGGTAAATGGAAATAAATTGTAAATATGTTATACCTAGATTGAATAAAGGAGAGGCACTGAGCTGGTAGCGATATCAGTCAGTGCCTGGGTTTGGAGAACAAAGCCTCGCCTGCGTTTTTATTTCCAACAGGTTATGGGCCCAGGGACGCCCTGGTGGTGGTTCGGGAAGCGAGGAGACCGAGATGCGGTATCCAAGATACGATGAGGAGGCCAATACCCGATCAGGTGTCAAGATGCGATGAGGCCTGGTGCCAATATTCGATGAGACACCATGATGCGGTGAGGGGACCAACACTCAATGAGGATTGACAGCCGTGTGGGACCTGCGCTGGAACCAAGAGGCAGAGGGCGCTGGCTGATCGAAGACGCTGGAGCTGGATGGCAGAAGGTACTCGGGGCGAAGACGCATTGAGCCAGGAGGAGCTTGGTAGCCTCTTAGTAGCAGACGTAGCTTGGAGCCAGTGCACTGCAGTGCCTGGTATCAGAGTCTGCTTGGAGCCAGGAGGAGTCTGGTAGCTCGGTTGCTAAGGAGGAGCTCGGTAGGCTGGAGGAGTACGTGGCCAGGTGAAGCTCGGGACGCGTCGGAGAGTGTGTGATGAGGAGGAGTGTTGAATGGTAGGTACATCCTTGGAGGTGCATCACACAGCTCAGTGGAGAGCTAGGTATCAACTGGTAGGTAAATGGAAATAAATTGTAAATATGTTATGCCTAGATTGAATAAAGGAGAGGCACTGAGCTGGTAGCGATATCAGTCAGTGCCTGGGTTTGGAGAACAAAGCCTCGCCTGTGTTTTTTATTTCCAACAAATTTTGCCATTAATTCAACGATCAATTCAACGAAACTTACAAATCGATAAATATTCAAACTTTTGTGTGATAACAGCTGCCATGGGGAAATTTAATCATTCCTAAATCAATAATTCTATCTTGATCATGATGCACTTATAGGAACAATTTTCCAATTAACTATCGAAATAATTTCCAGGAGAAGGGTTTATCACATAACAAATCTTCAAACTCCCATGCCCTTAGAGGTCACCATAAAAAATAAATCAATTTGTTATTTTCTCAGTTTTTCAATTAATCAGCTAGCAGGACTCACACCAAATAAAACAAAACAAAAATCGTTTGATGAATTGCTGCACAAAGTATTCGAAGATAGTTACACAATCCAAATGTCTGTGTCTACTTGGAGGTGTGTGACCCAGAGATCAAGCGAAATCCATTTATCATGTTTGAAACAGACGACGTTCTTCGCTTAAGGTTGATCGGGCGCCAACACTTTCATCTGCGCATTTCTACTGCCTAGCTGGGATGATAAGACCGTAGAATTAAAACCGAAAACAAACAGAAATGACGTGAAGATGACTAATGAGTGGGAAAGTTTATGAGAGATTGAGACACAAAATGAAGATATTCTACAATTGAGGGTTTTGCAAACAATGCTTCAGGAGTTTGGCATTCAAAACATTGTATCTAGGGTGTCTGTACTAGTAAGAAAAACTATTTCTACAAAAATAAGAAGAAGACTGACGAATGTCATCGATATGTCTAATAGTCCGAGTCGATTTTTGCAAAATTTCGATTACACAATCCCGAATAGTCACAAATGGTTGCAAATGGACCCAAAAGAAACCCTGCAAAAAAAATCTAAAAAATCGGTAAGCTAGTCCGCAATCGACTTGAAGTTTCATATGGAAATTTTTATATCTCAGTATGGGGGAAGCGAACTTTTCAAACTTTTCAAGAAAAAGGTACTTTAAAGCAACTCTAAAAACCCGCTGCCCCCCTGAAGATTTAGGGCATATATTAGTGAACATTTTGTTAGAAGACAACTTTTTGGTTGCACTTAAGATAAGGGAGTTATTAAATTTCGAAACAATGGTAATTTTATTCGCATGATTTGTAACTTCTTTAATTGTCATCACTGCACGTTTTGCGTGTGGAAGAGGGTGGTAACAGCACTCTGCAGCGTCACCACCCGCCGCTGGATGGAGACGCCAGTAGCTTATTAAAATGGGATAGTTTGGATGGTAAATAAATCTTGCGATATCACACGGGTCTCCAGTTACTATAGTGGTTAAGGCTATGGATCGCCAATCCGAAGACAGTGGGTTCGATTCCCGGGCGGGAAAATTTTCTCGCCTCACTGGGCATAGTGTATCATTGTGCTTGCCTCACAATATACTAATTCATGCAATGGCAGGCAAAGAAAGCCCTCCAATTAATAATTGTGGAAGTGCTCAAAGAACACTAAGTTGGAGAGAGGCAGGCCAAGTTGCAGTGGGAACATAGAGCCATACAGAAGAAGAAGAAGAAGAAGAATCACTTTATAAAAACTTGATATATTCGGCAAAGTTGTTAGCATGGTCAAGAGCTGTCCAGTGATGAACTAAATCATTGTCAAATCCATCGCTGGGCGGCGCTAGTGTGCATACAAACTGCATGCAGAAGTATAAACGTATATGTGTGTATCTCAGTATCGTGATAATTTAAGTAGGGGAGCATTCACTTAGTACGTCACGCTAAAAATGAGAATTTTTACCCCCCCTCTCCCCTTCGTACGGGTTTTTCCTATACTTATTACATTGCTTGTCACACTTTTCAGAACCCCCTCCCCCTCAAGCGTGACGTACTTTATGGATGCCCCCCAGGTGGTATCTTCGACAAAGTTGTTGGCTGGGCCACGGGCTATCCAGTTACGAACCGAATACAGTCTAGACTCCTAGTACACGGCTTCCATCTAAAGGTTACATATTACACGGCAAACCGTGTTGTAGGAATCCCAGAGATTTCGCCTAATTGGGGGTGGGAACGAATATCTCAGGCGTAATACAAGATAGCGCCATACTTTCTTTGGCAAAGTTGTAGTACTACAATATATCTACCACATAATGCCAACTAACATCCAATTATTTGGCAATTTTGCCGATAGAGGCGCTATGTAGAAGTGGTTGCTATCTACACTCGCTAGTAGAAGCTCTCGTCAGTTGTCACATGGGACATCTCAAGATCTACTTCATTTGGAACAATGTTGTCTTCGGCTAAGAAATTCAGTAGATCAAAAACTATCTGATTATTCACCAATTATTTTGTGATTTCATCGCTAGGTGGTGCTAGTCGTCAAGTAAAGTTAAACTTCTCTAGCTCACGATCCAGAGCAGATAGAAGAGTGTCGTCTTCGGAAAAGTTCTTCAGGAAGTCAAGAGCTATCTGATAATTCAACAATTCGTTGGTGCTTTCGCCACTAGGTGGCGCTAGTTGTCAAGTAAAGTTTCAAACTTCTCTATCTGGGGACCCAGAGCAGATAGAAGAGTGTCGTCTTCGGCAAAGTTCATCAGGAAGCTATCTGGTGATTCAGCAGTTAATGAGTGATTTCACCTCTAGGTGGCGCTAGTTGTCAAGTAAAGTTAAACTTCTCTAGCTCACGATCCAGAGTAGATAGAGAAGTGTCGTCTTCGGCAAAGTTCATCAGGAAGCTACCCAGCTAACACAAAGTCTTATATGATGTTGAATAGGATGCTAAAGTGGAGGCCATATGCGTACCTGCTTCCATTTAACCGTGTGTAAAGTGTGCGTATATCGCCTCCACTTTTGCATCCTATCCAACATCATATACGATCGTGTGTTGACTGGGTAAGAGCTATCTGGTGATTCAACAGTTAATTGGTGATTTCGCCTCTAGGTGGTGCTAGTTGTCAAGTAAAGTTAATCTTCTCTAGCTCACGATCCAGAGCAAATAGAAGAGTGTTGCCTTCGGAAAAGTTCTTCAGGAAGTCAAGAGCTATCTGGTAATTCAACAATAAGTTGGTGATTTCGCCACTAGGTGGCGCTAGTTGTCAAGTAAAGTTACAAACTTCTCTAGCTCACGATCAAGAGCAGATAGAAGAGTGTCGCCTTCGGCAAAGTTCTTCAGGAAGTTAAAAGCTATCTGGTGATTCAACAGTTAGTTGATGGTTTCACCGCTAACTATATGGGGATCCAGAGCAGATAGTGTCGTCTTCGGCAAAGTTCTTCAAGAAATCAAGAGCGATTTGCTGATCAAACAATTAGTTTATAACTTTGCCGCTAGGTGGTGTTAGTTGTAACAATAGAATTTTGAACATCTCGATCTCGGGATCCATATCCGATCCGATCCTATCGGGATTTAAGGACAAGGTATTTGGAGTACATAGCTCAAAATTTATAGAGCACCGTTTTTTAGAACCGTTGAACGGATTGGATTAAAATGCAGCACACTAATTGTTCAGTGGTTGTCAACAGCGTGATGCATTTTAATCTAAATCCGTTCAACGGTTCTAAAAAATGGTGCTCTAGAAATTTTGAGCAATGTACTCCAAATACCTTGTCCTTAATAGAAAAGTGTCTACTCAGTTTTAAACTTTCTTTCTCGAGATCCAGACCAAGGTTGACAATCGTCGTTCTCTTTACCGCCGCGCAAAGAAGAAAATAAAAACATCTTCTCCCGACTGAAAAACTTTGATGACTATCGTTTTCATCGCCTACAAAGGGTTCCACGGTGAACCTCAATGATGAATAATCGACCACCAACGTTTTTGTCGTCCTCTGTGTTCCTTGTAAATGAGCAACGACATGCCAAGCAAACGCCACCAGGGAGTTGCTTTTATTGTTTCAGCGCGTATGATAATGTGGCACCGCAATAGATCTGTTGATAAGAGTAATCCCAAGTAATACACTTGTCACATAAGAGTCAAGGCGGTTCAGGTTTTGGTTTGGTTTGGGACATTGTCTAATGATAGATTAGTTTTCATACTTTACAGGAAAAATATAGAAACCGAGCCAAAACTACTTTTAGTATGTATTACGGCGTGTGCCAATGATAGGAACCCTGTACCAGTTATGGAAATAATTGTTAGTATGGGTTCCACTTCGCACTATTTACATGCATTCCTTACGGGATTAGCCCTAACTGGTACACTATGGCGAAATAGGGTACAAGAAAGCCGAAAAGTAAGGGAAATGAATTATTTGTATCATGATTTGCGCAAATTATGAAGTTTAAATGATTACAACCAACTTTTGTGATCGTGATATGTTGTTCACGATTGTTTTCTTCTTGATTTGCATCATTAAAGGTTGAAAATAAACTATGGCGAATTTGAGGTACTATAGCCATAACTGATACACTGAGCCTATTTAAAAAGTATCGTCTAGCAATTTTCTGCCACAATGGCACCCACGATCCCAATGATTTGCGTGCAAATTAGCAGTGATGTTATTTATTCATAATCAAATTATTAATGCTCATGTTGACCATTAGCATTTATTCATTGTATTCATTTAGTAGTATGAATCGCTAATTATTGCACGGCTAAAAACTCACCTTTGTTGCACACCCTTGTGCACACCTCATAAGAAAAGCATTGAGTATTCAATAATTGGCGAATTTTTAGCCATGCAACAATTAACAATTTACCCTACAACATCTTTACATACAAGGAGATGGACAAAATGATCGGGGCAGGCAAAGTTTTCATTTTTAAAAATATAATCAACTAGCTGTAACTTTTCGAAAAGTGGGCTATTCTATACGAAATAAGAAAGATTCTAGTAAAAGGCATAATTACCCGATTTTTGTCTTTGAACTATCATATCTCCGGATTCAATGAACCGAATGCAATGAAACTTTGAGCGCTTTTGGCTTATACATAGAATGATCTTCAATTTGGCTTAATTTGAGATTGTTTACATGGAAACAAATTATAGCGCTAAGATTATTTTTCTAATAAAACACGAAATTAGCCAAAACTTCGCTTCAACATTCAAGATGGTAATTATAGTTTAGTTATATTTCTTCTAATAGACTTGAATATAAGTGTGTTTGGATAGGAAGTAATAAAATATCCGGTAATAAGTTGAAAAAGTTGTAGGATGCTAGCGCTAGGGCATGAATACTCGAAACTTCATATCATTTAGTTCATTAAATCCGGAGATATTACATTTCAAAGTTGGCTATTGGATGGATACGCCTTTTACTAGAATCTTTCTAACTTCATGTTAGTGGGTCGATTCCTTATTTGAATGATGAGCAGGACTCAGACGAGGCAAGACATGTATGGTCGACAAATACCATCAAAAAGCTTGTAAAATCTTCACGCCATCTAGGGTCGAATGGGCATTGAGTTCTTTTGAACCTTTCAAATCAGCAGGGAAAGATGAAACCTTCCCAGCGCTACTTCAACAAGGTAAAGAAGTGCTTTGTCCGCTTATAACTGAAATGTTCAAGGATAGAGTCACTCTGGGATACATACCTAAAGCATGAAGGAAGGTTCGAGTTGTGTTTATTCCGAAAGCTGGCAAAAGGGATAAAACAACTCCAAAAGCTTTCAAACCGATAAGCCATTCCTCAGTTCTATTGAAAACAATGGAAAAGATATTGGATGACTTTATCAAGTCAACCAGCTTAGTAGAGATGCCTCTTAGCAAATTTCAATTTGCGTATCAAGCTGGTAAATCTACAATAACAGCGCTTCAGTCGCTAGTAAATAAAATTGAGAAATCGCTCCAAGCCAAGGAAATTGCCATGGCTGCCTTTCTCGATATCGAAGGAGCATTCGATAATGCATCCTACAGCTCAATGCGTTCAGCATTGGAAGCTAGAGGCTTGGATATATGCATAATAGAATGAATAATGGCTATGCTGAAAGATCGGGAGATTTCTGATGATCTTGGAGGTGCCCAACTATCTGTTAGATCTATGAAGGGCTGTCCTCAAGGCGGAGTATTATCGCCCTTGCTGTGATCTTTAGTAGTAGACGAACTCCTCAAAAAGCTAGCTGATCAAGGTTTTGAGATCATTGGATATGCAGATCATGTGACCATTATTGTACGTGGGAAATTCGATGACACGATCTTTAATCGGCTACAATTTGCGCTCAATATTACGCTAGAATGGTGTAGGAAAGAGGGCTTAAACGTAAACCCCTCAAAAACTACTATAGTTCCTTTCACTAGAAGGAAGAAATTGAGTCTTTATGCAGCCTTATTTAGACGGAGTTCGAATTCACTTCTCAGAAGAAGTCAAACATCTTGGCGTTACTTTGGACAAGAAACTGAAATGGAATTCTCATCTGAACAAGGTTATTACAAAGGGTACTAATGCTCTTTGGGTCTGCAGTAAAGCCCTAGGTAGAACCTGGGAACTTCGACCAAATATGGTGTACTGGGTTTATTTGGCAATAGTCCGACCGAAAATAACATATGCTTCACTTGTCTGGTGGCCCAAAACAAATGAGGTAACCACTCAAAGGAAATTAAACAAGCTTCAAAGGCTTGCTTGCATATCAATAACAGGGGCAATGAAAAGTACACCATCAGCTACTTTAGATGCCCTTCTCAATATACTACCACTGCATCAATTTGCGCAAATGCAAGCGGCAAAAAGTGCCCTGCAATTTATTCCAAATTGGGTGAAAATACAGGGGCTGGAATTGTAGGCCCTGGCATCAATAAAGCTATACCAATGGGATACAGTCCCACTGTGTTTCAAGCAGAAATTCATGCAATTTTGGAATGTGCTTATACATGCCTCAAGAGAAACTACAGGTTTGCCAAAATCTGTATCTTCTCACATAGTCAAGCTGCTCTGAATGCGCTAAAGGCATTCACGTGCCAATCTAAGCTGGTGTGGGAATACATTCTTTCTCTGATGCAATTGGCCATTAGGAACGAAGTTATATTATATTGGATTCCAGGTCATTGTGGAATTCAAGGAAATGAAAAAGCCGACCACTTAGCAAGACAGGGTGCAGCATCGTGTTTTGTTGGCCCTGAACCATTTTGTGGAGTTCCGGAGTGTACTCTTAGAATGAAACTTAAAACCTGGGAAATGTCTATGGTAGAATCTAATTGGAATGCCACGGATACCTGTAGACAAGCTAAAGGATTTATAAGACCCAGTGCAGCAAAAGCCAAGGCCATATTAAATCTGAACAAAAAAGATCTCAGGGTAATAACCGGTCTGATGACTGGGCACTGCCCATGCAGATATCACTTAAATAAGATTGGTAAAATTCAATCTTCTGAATGTCGTTTTTGTCAAACGGAAAACGAAACTGCTGAACACATTCTATGCAAATGTGGAGTATTATATAATTTAAGGTCGTCAATATTAGGAAAAGGGTTATTAGAGCCCTTGGAAATTTGGCAGTTTAATCCGAACAGGGCAATCGACTTCATAAAACGAGATGAGCCTAATTGGGATCAAGTGCTACATCAACCAATGTCCATCACATCTCAATTGTGACAGGATATTTGATAAGCACTAAAGCAAACATGGGTCATGCCCTAGGTCATGCCACAATATTCCTACACAATGGAAGCAGTGGTTTCAAAGGCTCTACAGATAAGGAAAAAAAAAACTTCATGTATACATAGAACAGCCCGATCTTTCCTAAATTTGGACCATTATTAATAAGGGGTGTGTATTACGCGTTGCCTACATAGAGCCAACATAGCCCTTAACGTGCCCAATCGGATCATCCGTTATTTCCATTTCTTGAAGATCTTGCTTGGCTATTTTACAAACAAAAATATAGTAAAAACTAAATACTGCTGAAATTGTTATTGAGTTGTTCATTTATTTAATTCAAATAAAATATTGTTATTTTTTTATATGTAACATCATACAAGCACCCGGCTGTTTCAGGAACAGATTACCCTTTCAACAAAAGTTTGCTCAAAGTCACGAATGGCAACTCGAAACACGCACTCCAAAAAAGCGAAACGCTCGTCGTTAGTCCGATGGCCGCCCAGATTCGGTTTAGCATATCCATAACGCTGAAATATCCTTCCAGTTTCACCGAAGCAATCGAGCTCATCATTATCAGCAAAGAATGCAGTAAATACATTACAAAAGACAATTTGGCCACTGGTTGCCACAGCGGAGCACAAAGGATATCGTTGGCCGGTCCGGCTTTCCCGTTCACGCAAGCCAGTATGATCCACATGATACAAACGCTGAACATTGTTCGATGAAGTGAGGCGTAAGTAGCGTCTACCACTCCGGAGAATTTGTTATAATCTGTGTGGTTGAATCCATAGCTACCACTAAGAACTATCATAAGGCAGACGATACAGGTGATCCAACCAATGATCCAGGATCGTTTGGAAAGTCTCACTCCATTCGTTCCAGTTTCATGCAGAACGTAGCCAAATACCAAACCCCACAACCAAACTGACATCCTGGCGTGCGTTGCAAAATATGTCAAGGACTGCTTCAAAACATGCCTGTTTGGGGCGGATTGACTATTGCGGAAACCATATGATACGTAGAACACAAACACTGAACTCATTGAAAGTAGACCTAGAGCGGTGATAACAAGAAGGAATCGCTTTCCGTATTTCCATAGCGGATAGATTAATGCAGGGGCCACAATATACAACTGCATATCTACCGAGAGGTACCAAGTCCAGAGAAGGCACTGCAATAGACAGGATGAAAGTGTGAGAATTTAACTCCTGTAGAAGTTTTCCGCAAAACTTACCATGTTAGATGGGTTGACGTAGTTTTGAATGTACAATAGGCTGGACCACCAATATTGTGAGCATGTATTTTGCATCTGTAACATATACGGCTTCCAAATGGGCCCTTCTCCCATGTGCACTGCGAAGGATGTGACAAACAGTATTAATGCGGCCAATGGAGCCGTGATTCGTATGTAACGATGAAGATAGAATTTCGTGAAATTGATTCTGCCATTTTTCTTCAATTCCTTCATTAAGTTCCATGCTACAAGAATTCCACTCAGCACGAAAAACGTATCCACAGCTAAAAAACCGCTTACGAACAGCAGCGCTGAAACCGGATGATCGAGATACTTGTCCCGGGATGATGCGTTTACAACTGGAACCTTTGGAATTAGATCATGAACATGGAATATGATGATCCAGATCATCGAAAGTGATCGTATGCCATCCAAGCATTCGATTGTCTTCGTGAACTCTGCTTCTTTGGGTGTTACTCTCAGATTAGTTCTCAGTATGGTTTGAAGATTGCGGTAAAGCGAGAATGAACTGTAGAGACGATCAACTTGGCGGCCTTTAATAACAAGAACAACCTCATAGATTGTGCTAGTTAATAGTAGACTCGCAATTACTGCAAAAATCACTCTGAAAGAATCATAATCTTTAATAACTTGTGTACGCTCCTTAAAAAACACCACATAAACTTACGTAGCCAGTAAAATTGATCTGCTGAATTTGACTCCGTGATAATGACTACAACGCAAGCCACGATCCAATGGGAGATCAATTTTTAAGCTTCTGTTGGCAACATAATCCCCGTAGACCCGATGAATGTCTTCCGGAGTGCAAACCGATGGTACACATAATCCCGATACATAGGATTTAGCCATATCGGAATAATTGATCAGAAACAAGCAATGCTCCCCTCGGATTTGCTTCCATCTAAACTGGCGACACTGATCGTAGTTTCCATAAGCACGGTTGTTTCCAAAGTAGATTCCCGACGGGACCTTGCCCCACGAGTCGAACCCTGTGGAATAGAAATAAGATATGAATGAGTAACAGGACAATTATTTAAAATAATTGATAAAGTCACTGACATTCGAGGCCGTACAAATCGCCGTTTAGATATGCTGTTGCCAATTTTTGCAGGACTTCGATGCATTCACGACTTGTGTGTTCCCGCGTTGGTACAGCATATATTAACAAAAAATCAATGAATTTACGGTTGAACAGCAACTTTTCTTCAATTCCAAACTGGCTACTGTTTTGCATACTGGATGCATTAGAAGTTATAATTAGCACCAATAGTATTCCAAATGACTTCATTGTGAGAATGAACTATTTCACTTTTGCACAGCTTGATAATTTCAGTACATCTGCCTAAAAACTATTACTGCTTCAATATAATTTAAGTAGATGTAAACGACATCCAGTATTGTAAAAGTGTTATCGTGGAGCAATTAAAATATTGCATCATAATTGCTTGTGTTAACACTTAGGGAAACGGTTCCATTTTCGATCCAACCCTATATAGTGGCAGTCTTTCATCAAAGTGAAAATTTCATATTTCAAATAACGATGAAAGTACTTTTTAAAAAGCCTATAAAAGTACACGTTAGATGTAATCAGAGACAAACCACATATCAAATGAAAGTCTAGATTATAAAGAAGTTCATACGTTCAGATTTTCGAGTACTCATCAAGTTGATCAATAACACTTGCAGAAGATAATCAAAATATTTCTTATAGCAGGTAAAACCCATTCGATTGTATAGTACAGTGAACCTGATTAAAGCAAAAACAAGTGTCACTCAGCATCGTAAAATTCAATTACCAAGATAAAACTATCTTTATGGGTTTACAAAGCTGTTAATATTTTTTTGTGATGTGGCGCACCTCCGAGAAGTGACGTTACATTGTTTATCTTATTGACAAAGCACAAACAAACACGCCAGCTGTTTTGCCAAATCTCGCGATCTGGTAGATTGGTATAAGTAACACAGAAACTCAGCTATTGCTGGGAGATACGTTTCGTTGTTATTAAAACATATAACTTGTATTAAGAAAACTGAAATTGTTTGAGTTTAAGATATTTGAATATAATTATTACGTATAGATCGTGGCGGTAAAATTAAATCGTGGGTGATGAACAATGAATTAATTCGAAGAACTAAACTGTGGATTGTTTGAAAAATCACAAAACTCATCAAAATTGTAAATGAGGGGCCCAGAATCAAAGGGGTGTAAGTGACCATTTTGTCGATTTTGAGCTGAGCATATCATAAAATTCTTCTAATTTCAAGCTTTCAGGATTTTTTTTAAGATTGTTTCTACGATGATTGAAAAAAATACAATAAATCTGAGAAAATTGCGTTGATTTTGAAACTCCATACATTTTGTATGGGACGAAAAATTGGTCAAAAACTTTAAACCTCATTTACTCGAAAGTGGGTTTTTGTCACTTACACCCCTTTGCTTCTAACCCCCTCAAATAGTTTTTGTAAGAACTACATTATTTTTCTTTAAACTTTGATAACGTTGCGGATAAATTATCTGACCATCTGCGCTTAGATTTCAATCTGTTTCCAGGAGCGATTTTACAAATGTGCGAACCGGGGCCACAATCTTTGTTGGCTCCCTTTTCAATACAAAATGCTAATATAAAATGTACAAAACCTAGGAAAAAAAATCATCATTCTCACAGAAAAGAAGATGAAATTAAATCTACTACAAATAGAAAAGTAAGAAAAAAAATTGATACTTTTTATAATTTATAACGAAATTCTAGCACTGGAATAAAGATGTGAAAACGATGATAAAGGAAATATAGCCCATACATTCAAACGGAATTAATGGCTACAGAAACGAATTTATAGCGGAAATCTTCGACAAAATTCTAGAGAAATTTCCAGACAAACGCAGAGGTCATATTGGCGAAAGTTTTGAAATTAATTTCTCGCTATCAATCTTGGAGAAGTAACTGAACGATTTTTCGCATTTTTTAAAATAAAGTTCAGACGAAAAAAGGTTTAAATCTAACAAAACTGGTTTGGAAAGTTTTGGTGGCCTATCTAAAGAATTTTATAGAAAAATCTTAAATGAATTGCTTGAAAAATCTCATTAAAAGTTCTATGGTGCTTTTTTAGGAAAAATTGGTGAGGAAATTTTAGCGGCAATCCATTGACAGGCTTCGAATGAAACGTCGATTCCTGATCAAGTTGCTTGCGAAATTTCTAGAAAGTTTTTGACGGGATGCACGAAAGTTGATTTTCATAGTAGTTATTGCAACATTCTTGGAAGTTTATGTAGATTTAATAGGATTTTTCAACAAACTTATTCTGAGTCAGTGGATTTTGTCAAAAACTCTGTCATAAATTATTATTTTTTATCCTAAAAAAAATATTATCAAAATCATAATTTTAAGTGTTGAACTAGCTCATAAGTTAAAATACACATTAATAATAACATTAAAAAATCATAATCACATTTATATAATAAAATGTAAACATCAATTCTTATAAAAAGCTCGTCCTTAATTTTTGAAAGTTTTCTCCATGACACAAAATAAGTTTTTTTTTTCAATTGTCCAGACGATACTTAAAATATTTTTCAAAGAGATTTTTATCTGCGCAACTGTTTGTATTAGTTTCAGGGCAGTAAAACTTGTGAAATTTTGGGAGACACTCCAGTTTGACGTGGAAATACACATAATAGGAGAACTGTGGTCATAACGCCCATAGGGGGCAAGATCCGCCATTCTTGCCAAGCCACGTTATTCAAAAGATATTTTTTCAACTAAATTTGCTAAAATAAGATTGAACACACTTCTTTACATTTGATTACCAAAAAAACAGTAAAAGAGCTTAAAAAAATGCTTTCTGTTACTTTTGATGAAATTTCGGCTTGATAAATTTTTGCACTGTATTACATTATTAAAAATAAATTTCTTCTTGCTATCCTCATACATTGTTTTTTGCAATTTCTCATCGTAATAGGCTGTTTTACCGCACGCAAATCTTCCAGGAAAAGGCCTACTTTCCCACACCAAATTAGTAATGCTGTAATGGTTCATTACAGCACTGATTTGAGTTGCGTAATGAACCATTACAGCACTATTTTCAGCTAACTGCACAGTATAACCTGCTTTGATCAGACTTTCTTAAACATGGCTATGAAGTGCTATGAGCATCAGTGTGCAGTTTGATTAAAAGGTTTTGTTAAAAACTATCGTCAAGCGATAATTTATGAAGTTGCAAAAAACGTTGTACGCAACTCGGTACAGAACTCGAATTTTACAGCACTCGTTGTTATTATCCAACTCGGCGAGCTTCGTTGGAAAATTGTACCACTAGTGCTATAAAATGTTTCATTCTGCACCTTGTTGCGTAAACTACTATTCCATGCGGAAAAAGTATTAAACTCGATCCGAATAAGCTTTCTGCTAGGGTTCAAGCTTCTGAGGAATGTGAGGGGTAAAATGCCCACCCGGAGTAAAATGCCCGTGCGTGTTTAATCTAAGCGTAATGTACTTAATGAATGACCCCATAGCATATTTTTAGTATAGACAAGCTCATTAATCACACAGTCGTGAGTCATGTTATCATAAATATTGGTAAACCAGTTCACTTTACTACAACTAAGACATTGGACCATAGTTGCAGATGATCCATAATTATGTCAATAACAGTTGCCAATAAACCATGGACGCAAAAATATGTGGACAATTTGGCAATCTGACGTTAGCTGTGCACTAGTGGTGATACGCAAATTATGTCGGAAAACTTCAATACTGGGGTTCAACTTGGATAACTAAAAAACCCACAGTTCTAAAACATCTTCGATTTCACACTCTCCGTTTGAAGTTCCTCGCTCTTCGTGCAAACTTATCAAAATATCTTCTATTATTATTATTATTATTATTATTATTATTATTATTATTATTATTATTATTATTATTATTATTATTATTATTATTATTATTATTATTATTATTATTATTATTATTATTATTATTATTATTATTATTATTATTACTTTATTATAGAGATTTTCAGCCCTAGGCTGGTTCATCTCTTGTTTAGATTAGATGTTTTTTTCATGGAGTTAAAATTTCTGTCGGCCCCTAAAATGTGGGGTCCGTGGCTAGCAACTACACACTCAAAAAAATCTGAATTTTAATAGTGAACACAATAACTCGTGACATAAACAAAAATATGACAAATTTTTGAGTCATTGCAAACGCGAGCGCAAAGAAAATCATTGTCGAGTATTTTTTAGACATGTTGGATATGTTTTTAAGGGTTTGCCAGTAATATTCAAACATATCGCTTACTTTTTATTTCCTTGTGCCGAAATTTTACATGAATAATAACGCAATCCGACCGAGCAATATAATAATCAAATTGTACAGAGATTAAGTGATTATTTCTGGATAAACAAGAGACGGACGAAAGCATAGGAAACGATACGATTCTCTGAGATGCTGTTGGCAAAGGCAGGGAAGTGTATGGTGATGTGCCTATACGGAGGATGACACTGTCCGGATTATGTGATATTCTAGTGGAAACTGTTTTTAATCAACTTTTTTGTATCTAAATCGACTTAAACCAAGATAAACCGCCAACAAAATGTGTTCAATCAAATGGTATTTCTAGAGAAAAAAAACCTGAAGAAAAGAGCTCTGAGGTATTGATGTTAGGTTAACAACATGAGAAGCTTGCTGTAAAGTTACAAGACCGCTGGAATCAGCATCGTGTAAAAATAAGATCGAACATATTTTTTGTCGTTTTGCTAGCAGTTATATGTCGGCGTTAAATGACACAAAATTACATCGGTTTTTCGAAGTGTGTAGGCCAGTACACAGATGAGGTGAAATTAATAAGGTTTACACGTCATGTAAACTTCATGCTATGATGGTTTACATGATATATTATGTAAATTTGTGATACATGTCATGTAATCATTCTGAAACATGCTGGATTACATGGCGGAGTTTACATGATATTACATGACATTTACATGTTTACAAGTCCTCACCAAAAATGTAAAGAAAATGCATTTGGTTACTCAAATTGATAGACCCCCCATTAGTTAGACCCACAACAATTTTTGCATACCCCTCGATTTTGGTAAAATGGTGGCTCATTTAAACCGTTATAACTCGAAAGTTTCTCCTCCGAAACCACCTCAAAACGAAATGTTGTTGAAAAGAGGAAAGATAGAGCTACTATTTGCAACTATAAAAAGTTGGGTCCGCCATATTGATTTTGACCGCCATCTTGGATTTTTATACCAAAACTCCTTTATCACCATGATGGCAACCACCAATTTCCAATTGAAAGCTGAAACACTTATATATAACATATCAAAAAATTAGAGATGTCCTTTTCTTCTTTCAAAAGTTATCTGCCGTTTTGTAAACCATGCCACTTTTGCACTTCGGGCCCGGTGCCGGCCGTTTACATAAATGCAGCGTTATTTCGCAGTGTTTATCAACACGAATTTTAAATCTGAACCCACTAATGGAAAACTGAAGGTTTAAGCTTTTCAAAACACTAAAAAAAAGTTATAATAGCAATGCCCGCATCATTGAGAAACAGTCAAAAACGGAAACGAACCTCCGATCTACCCAAATTTTGCGGCAGGTGCCCTTGTGTATACATGCAGGCGTAAACTCGGATGCTGTTGCATGTCGTTGCCGGTGCGCATGGAAATGTATGGAGAAAATGTGATTTGATTTACAAAATTGTCGATAACTTTTGATAGGAGAAAAAGACATATCTAATTTTTTGATATGTTATGTATATCTCAGCTTTCAATTGATGCAAAAATTTTGAAAATCGGTGGTTGTCATCATGGTGAAAAAAATGTTTTGGTATAAAAATCCAAGATGGCGGCTAAAATCAATATGGCCGACTTAACTTTTTATTATTGTATATAGTAGCTCTTTTTTTCCTCTTTTCAACGACAATTCGTTTTGAGATGGTTTTGGGGAAACTTTCGAGTTATAACGGTTTAAAAGAGCCACCATTTGACCAAAATCGAGGGGTCTGCAAAAATTGTTGTGGCTCTAACCAACGAGGGGTCCATCAATTTGAGTAACCAAATGCATTTTCCTTACTTTTTTGGTGAGGACTTTTTTTAAAGCATTTTTAAAGACAAGGTGTAAATAGTGGGCCGGTCTCAGCGAGAATTACCCATGTATTATCCGTCACTACGCGTTGTTGTCGTCCCCGTCCTACCCTTAGGAGTTTGATTGTGGTTCTCAGT
Organism: Aedes albopictus; assembly: GCF_035046485.1. Lineage (NCBI taxonomy): Eukaryota > Metazoa > Arthropoda > Insecta > Diptera > Culicidae > Aedes > Aedes albopictus. Next base: position 205,359,081 of record NC_085137.1, on the reverse strand, counting down.
CCGTCTCTTATTTGCTGATGCGTATCGCGTCGAGTGACTTGTCTGCCAGTGATGAGAATTAGTGAGCAACCGCGAATGTTGTCTCACTTTGAGCATGCGTGATTCTCTCACCGGATTCTCTGAGTGCCTTCGCGATTAATAGTCATGTTGTGGTAATAGGGTGAACCCGTTTGGTCGTTTGGTTCGTAAGCCGGCTGGAACGATCCGTAAAATGCCTTTCGAGAATATTAAATGGGCTCGTCCTCAGGAGAGTCTCATCTGGGCAAATTGATATTGTGCATGTGGTCTCCCTTGTGGAGTGGCGCTTAAGCCACGTGTTTATAAGACAGATCGTCCGGGCTGGCTACAAGATCCTACTTAGATTCCTCCAGGAGTTTTTTTTAAAGATTTTCTAATAGTTCTAATGGTTTCCTTCAGGAGTTCTTTCAAGGTTTTCTTCTCCTCTCTTTTACCAGCAGTTTCTTTGGACATCTCTACAGGGATTTTAACCGGAATTTCTCTTGAGATTTCATCAGAACTTCTTTCTGTGTTTATTAAAGAAGCATTATTTCAAAACCCTCCCAGAAGTTGCTTCTGGGATTCCTCCAGGTGTTCTTTTTTGGATTCCTTCAGGATTTCCTTCCTGGATTATTCTGGGATTCCTCGAGGATTTCCTTCTAGGATTCATCCAGGATTTTTCCCGGCATTCCTCCATCCAGGATTCTTCCAGGATATCTTCGAATTCTGTGAGGAATCCCTTTACGGATTCCTCCAATATAATACTATTGCAATAGTTATTTCTGGATTTCCTTCAGGATTTTCTTTTTTAGATTTCACCAGGAGTTATATCCAGATAATCTTCCGTGATTCCCCAAAAGTTATTTTCAAGATTCCTTCAAAAAATTCCTTACGGGATTGTTTTAATTATTTCTTCCGTGCTTTCTTCAGAAATTAAACCAGGAGTTCCTTTTGACAAATATCTCCTTCTAAGATTCTTCCAGAAGTTTATTCAAGATTTCTCCAAAAGCTACATCTAGAATTGCTCCAGGTACTTCTCACGGAATTTCTTTTGAAATTTCTCTATTTCCTTTCAAGCTTGTTCCAGGAGTTCCTTCTGAAATTCTTCTGGAAGTTCCTTCAAGAATACCTTCTGAGATTCCTCCAGATCCTTTTGGAATGTTTTCAGAAGTTTTTTTTTCTGGGATTTTCAGTAGGAATTCCTGTGGAAATGTTATCCTTCTCCTGTTAAGGAACCTATAAAGAACACAATGATAAATTCCTTACAAAGTTACTAGAGGAGCTCCTTAAGAAATTGTTGGATGAATTCTTCGAGGAAGTCCTTTGCAACCTTAGCGGCGTGCAAACTATTGGTCTTGAGAAGCATTTGAGCGAAATTGATTTTTGTCTGCGAACACAATACATTATTCTTTACGCAGGATTTCAAAACCACTTTCGCAGATACAGTTGTTGCGTCTGATAGCTACATGCCTTATGAAATGAAGCCGGCATTTATTTCCATTATTTGTTATTTACATTAATGTGAATGGAAAAAAATCATGTAATATTTTATTTTGATTTACTGGATAATGATACTTAATGCAAGTAAAAAAAAAAAAATAATTATGAAATATTTTTTTCAATAGGTTCAGTAGATAGCTACGTAGCATATCATAAACCCGTACCACCCCCCCCCCCCCCCCAATGACACACGTCGTCACAAAATCACAAACACCCCCCTGCCCCCCAAAAAGCTACGTCATTATGGACGACCCCTAAGAGCAAATTTAGCTCTTCTGCACGAAATGGTACACATACACCCATATAAATGGCTGAATGTTAGTGAAATGCCATGCACCCCTTTCTGAGCTGTGGAAACGAAGAAAATCATGCTCTTATTCCCACAGTTGAGTGGTAAGCATCGCCGCCTTGTGAATTATTTTGGCAATTTTTCTTTTACTTTTTCATGAAAATGGTTGACAAATCTTGTCTGTTATTGTTTTTATCTTGTAATATCTTAAGATATTATTGAGCAACTCACCATACAAGATGTTGCTATTGTTTCTGATCTTTTACCTTTTATATCAATCAAACCAATATCAGTTTTTGTTCTTCAGTAATTCAATCAGTAGGGGAGACTGGGGAGACTTGATCCCTTTTTCTTAATTTACCTGAAACTTTAACAAAAAAAAAAACACAAAACTAGATCCGATTTCCGTACAAAATGGCAGGTACATCTATTGCAAGTTAATACACAACAGAATGCCTTTAAATTATTGTTAAAGTTTTCAAAACTATGTTTTTATGGAGGCATGTCTTATGATTTTTTTTTCAAAAATGGGTGACACTTGATCCCCCTTTGAGCACATGGTTTATTTAAAGGGAAAATAATTCCAGAGTCTTCCTATTCATTTTCTTTTCGAGTTTTCTTGTATTTTAGATGAATATGGAGTGTTTGAAATTGTAAGATTTCCTTAAATTTTTAAGGATATGCTGTATTTTAAAAAAGGGGGAGACTTGATCCGCCTTTTCTTGGTTTGTACTAAAGTTATAATTATCTGACACATTTTATCGTTGAATAGACTAGAATTCCAAGTAAATAGAAGCTTCCGAATAGAATTTTATTTTTCACATGAATAATGTGCGTGTAATTCTCGAGGGATCAAGTCTCCACATGTCACTGTTGTGTATACTAAGCTGAATTAATTAAAATATGTTAACAACAGCCTTATTTGGATAAATAAGTTTGAAAGTATTTTATTTAAACTATGTGCTGTGAAATTTTGACACGATTTGGTTCAATTTTCACAAAGTTATTGAGATTTTTCGGAATCGCCTAAAAGATTTCTGAAGGACTGAAAACAAACCATTAGCCGTTAAAAAATAATGCAATGTACAATCGAAATCACTTGTAGCCGAAAATAGTCGTTTGTCCAGGAGAAGTTTTGGAAAAATTATGCTAGAAAAAAAATGTTTTTGATTCCGAGCAAATATGGGGGGAACAAGTCTCCCCAGGGATCAAGTCTCCTCAGTCTCCCCTACCCATCGCCACTGTTTTTTCTTATTCCAGGGTCGTAGATTCCTGCTCCCATTTTAATTCCAGTTTTTGAGCCATTTGTATGGAATTTGATTGATCCTTCACGAACAGTGGGACCTCCGACTTCCCAATTTGCGCGAGATGTTTTGTGTATCTTGTAGGGAATATCATGGGTCTCCGCAGGTTCCATCAGGTTCCATCCAGTCTTTAATAATGTTCATTACTTGCTTATTTTTGAAGTATGTATTGTGAAATGCTCAGGTGACCAACAAGATCGCCTGGCATTAAATTTTCAACTCGATTAAGTCTCAGCAATTCCTTTTCTGCTTCTAATTCCACTCATGCAAAGGAAGTAGATTGAGAATCTCATCTAAAGCTTTTGATGGAGTGCTGCACATCGCTCCTGTAACAGCAATGGACACAAATACTCAAACTGTGAGTGGACTGGACGGACACTCGCTCCGTATGTATATTATATTCCAAACTACCCTATGATAAGAGATCTCCTTGAATGGTCCCCAAGTACGTTTTCCACCCTGATGCACTGAATTCGGAAGTAAACCGAAAAAGTCACTCTAGTGGTGAAACTCTGTTTCCGATTCGGCCATCCCAAATCGTGAGAAAATCCGTTTCGAGCCCTACGTGTCACCCCGGGGAAGAGCCTCTCATAATCATAAATTCAATCTTGATGTTGTTCTGATGATGAAGCAGCAATAAGAGAGAGAGAAAGAAGAAAAAAACTGCAACAGTTCATACAATTCTGAAGTGGGCACTTGGGCGATTGTTCGTCGTGCAGCATATTGTATTCCTACTGTTTTGGGCTCACGTAAGAGGTTTGGCAACCACTTGAAATTTAAATCCCCAGCATATCACCCAGTAGGTATGGCGACCTTCATGGCATTACAACGACGACAATGTCGGGACACAATCATCTTATGAGTGTGATTTTCCGCATTAATTATACCCTATTACCATTAAAGTGTGGAAACTGTGGATTACTGCGAGAGGGAAACGAGATCAAATGACGGAAATCTAAGATATATTTCAAAGATTGCGAGCTTGGGTGTACGCACAAAGACATTAGGAAAGACGAATAAAAGAAAGCTGATGACTTTCACCTCCTAGGCGAGGGATGTTGATGCTGTGTGGGGTAGGTAGAAAACATTTTTCTTTCAGACAACCTCAATTGGAAGGATTAACACGTGCGCATTAGAGAGGCATCGTTATATAATACTTTTTTGTGGTGATCATTATGTGTGTTCCAAGAATCATCAGTTTAGGCAGAACATTGTCAACAGGAATTCGGTGAGCATGAAAAGCGAACAAAAGGAATCAAGACGAGCTGGTAATAACCGCTTAAACAAATCCTTGTTGAATTTATCGCCTCTACCCCGTAGGTCGTGTCTTAATCGAGGAGCGCACATTAAAAGACAATAAAGATGTTTTCAGTCCTATACCGTGTAAGGACCTGCGGATGACGAAGAAGAAATCGCGCCCGTGTCCAGCTGGGGAATCTTTCGATCCTGGCCGTTGCAGCACACGTTGCATTGTTGCTCCCTGTGGCGAACATTACTCAGTCTTTTGTAGTTGATTGTGTGGGGTGATGTTGAGGGAAAGTGATCCTTTAATGGGAGGTCTTGGAATGAAACGTATGCTAAGAGATAGAATGGTAGCACAGATTGGCACGTAATGCAGAAGTATCACACTTTTTGAGGTTGAAAATGCACCAAAACTAAATAAGATTTTTTTTTTGGTAACCACTCAGCTTATTGTTCAATGTTAATTTTACCAAATTTATATTTTTTATCATATCACGTAACAATTGATCCAGTTCGAGTAGAACGCAATCAACAGTTTTGTGACATGTCTTTGCTAAAATCTGCTCACGACACATTGTAGACACATGACCATTGTTGTTACAAATATTTTAGTGGCAGTTCATACAAATGTCTTTATGTTCCGGATAAGTAGAGAGAAATATAGAATCACTTACTTATTTTACTAATTGTTCTAGGGTAGAAATGCCAGTCGTCTATTTTGGCCATAGCTCATTGTAGAGTCTATAGGGCACTGCACTGTTTTGATTTTGTATGGGATTTTGACGTTTCTTGGCCTTGTTGTTTACAAAATTTCTGTAAGAGTGAAAGAGAAGAAGATAATTTCATGCAGTGCCCTATAGCAATCTAAATAGGCATGAATTAATTGCTGGCTACTAGATTATAGTTCCTAGTGTTACGTTATGAAATCTTAAAAAAATGACTGTTCGGAATATCGGGACAACCCTGTACCGCCGAGCATACCGATGCCCCTGTTGCAGATGCGACGAGTTGCGACCAACGTGGGTAGTGTCGGCATATGTCAATAGAACCGTCATTGGGGCTACCTATACAATCAGATCAGGCTGTAGGGAATAGGCAGATGTGTCAGAAAATTGAACGTCTAGATGGATGAAACACGTTTTATGCTATAATCAAAATTGTGAAAATCCGCGTAAAATCAAAGTGAATTTGATCTCTTTTTTTTATTCTAAGCGTAGTGCACATTGAGTTGTGAGTTGAGCTAAAACATGCATTTAACTAAATGAATTTAATGCTATATTTATTATCCTAGCTAAACCTACAATTTGTAACCTAAATTTGTATGATCACCTATAAGACCGCTACAGCTGAATTTGTTAAATCCTAAAATAATAAGTGAAATCCTAAAGCATAGTAAGTTCTACATGCGACATTTGAAAACACTATTAACTTACTCACTATATATTATACATATATTACATGGAATCTTAAGGTACGGGCGATAACTATCCGGTTAAAAAGGTTGCCATCGGCTAGACTAGATTGGTAGAAGAAAAACTTGTTGTAAGTTCTACAAAACAGTAATATTTAACCGACAAATTAAAATAAAATCTAATTTTAGCTTCAAGCTGTCAACAACAAGACTGCTCTGAGGACCGTTTGCATTTCTATCCGAACAATCTTGAAGAACAACTCTCGGATAACCTCGAAATGCCGGAGGATAACGATGCACCGGGAAGTGGCGATCTCACCTGTATGCTCTGCGAGGATCACGAAAGCGTGGACGATATGGTCCAATGTGACAATTGTGACCAGTGGGCCCACTATACTTGCGCCGGTGTCACCGAAGCCGTAAAGGAGTCACAGTGGGTCTGTACAAAGTGCACGAATACCTTGCAGGTGCCAAAAAACTCCAAAAAGGTTCCCTCGAAGAAGACCGGTAAGAAAACTAGTAATAAGAGTGATACTGGGTCTGAGTCGGGGAAAGTGGACGCTATTGTCGCTAGTTTCGAGGAGTCGCTGGCGCAGCTGCAATATGAGAAAAGTGCTAAAGTGAAACAGCTGGACGAAGAAAAAGTTCTGCACGAGAAGCGTCTGCAGATGGAACGGGAACTCCTGGAGAAGAAGCGGCTGCAGAAACGGCAAATGCAGGAAGAGGAGCTGGCACAGGAACAAGAAGTCCTGGAACAACAGCTGCGCGATGAACAGGAGTTTCTACAACGGCGCCAGGAACTTCGAAGTCGGTTCCAGAAACTTAAACTGGACCTTTCTCAACAGTACGAAGAACATGAAGAGACTGATGATGAAGAAGAAGGTGCAGCAGGGGTTGATAGAGCGAAGACCTGGTTGGACACGGTAAAGGATGATCCACGTGGAGCGTATCCGAAGAAGTGTGGCGGACATGAGCCGGTTCTCCAAGGCTCACACACGAAACCTTCAACCGGGAACAACTTGCGGAACGTCAACCGGGAGTTACCAAGACCCACGATGCTAAACGAGCCGGGGATCGAGCCAGCTACCAGTTCCGTTCAACGTTCATTGCAAAATCCACCAGCACCAACGAATGTTTCCCGAGAATGGGACGAGCTTCTGCATCGATCGGACTTGACTGCGGAGGAACAACTCGTCATCCGGAATATTAGGAACCGCCGTAGGCCCGAAGATCAACCTCAAGGTTACGCTGGAGGACGAGGACCTACGCCAGAACAGCTGGCGGCTAGACAAGCCGTGTCTAAGCATCTACCAGCATTTCGTGGGGAGCCGGAGGTGTGGCCGCTATTTATAAGTTGCTACGAGTATACTACGGCCGCGTGTGGGTTTACGAACACGGACAATTTGAAAAGGCTTCAAGACAGCCTTCAGGGACTGGCGAAGGAAGCCGTGCAAAGCCGTCTGCTGATTCCGGATTCTGTACCCGAAGTTATTGAGGATCTCCGGAAACTGTTCGGTAACCCGGAAAAGTTGCTGAAGTCTCTGGTTGCGAAGGTACGACAGGCCCAAGCTCCACGAATGGATCGGCTCGAGACGTTCCTGTACTTCGGAATCACAGTCAAACAACTCTGCGATCACCTCGAGGCAGCTGGGTTGTACGATCATCTGAGTAATCCCATGCTAGTACAAGAGCTTGTCAACAAGCTACCGCCCGAATATAAACTGGACTGGGTCCGGTTCAAGCGCGGAAAAGTCGGTACGCCGCTAAGGAACTTCACCGATTTCATCAACGATATTGTATCGGAGGTCTCTGAGGTAGCAGACTTCACTGGAGCGGAGCATGGGATAATCGGTCAGTCGCTGAAATGTAAGCCGAAGAAGAAGGAGTTCGTTAACACCCACAACGCTCAACCAAACAGGCCAAGCGGGTCGCGTTCGGAAACACATCCGAAACCAAGGAAGCCGTGCGTCGTCTGCAAGCGAAACGACCACAAGGTGCGATATTGCGATGATTTTGTCAAGCTCAATATTGGTGAACGGCTAGAAATCGTTGAGAAATTCAAACTTTGCCAATTATGTCTCAACGACCATGGTAAAGCACCATGCACGTTCAAAGGGCGCTGCAATGCACCAAACTGCACAAAAAGCCATCATACTCTACTCCACCGAGCAGTAGAAAGCATCCAACTCTCGGTAGTCGAGAGTAACGCACATTTGCAGTCGTACAGGTCGGTAATATTCCGCATCGTCCCTATCACGCTACACTGCGGAGACCGAATGGTGGAAACATCAGCGTTCCTCGACGAAGGTGCCTCGACAACGCTGGTAGAAGATTCGATTGCCGACACGCTCAAAGCTGACGGTATTCCAGAGCCGTTAGAAGTTGTCTGGACCGCGAAAATGAAGCGATACGAGCAAGGATCACGGAGAATTTGCCTTCAAATATCAGCAAGAGGAAGTTCGAAACGGTATGCGTTGAACGAAGCACGTACGGTGAAGGAACTCGTTCTGCCCAAACAGGACATCATTCTCAAAGAGATCATCAACCGATACCATCATCTAACAGGACTAGCGATCTCGGATTACGGCACGGAAATTCCTCGCATCCTGATTGGCCTCGACAATCTCCACCTGTTTGCTCCTCTGGAATCAAAGGTGGGGAATTCCGGAGAACCCATTGCCGTACGTTCACTACTAGGGTGGTCCATCTACGGTCCAAATCAACAGCGGACCTCACCGAAGGCGTACGTGCATCATCACTCAGTAGAACCGGTGAGCAATCAGTATCTACACGATTTGCTAAGGGCGCAGTACACCATGGAAGATCCGTACGAGCAAACTGAAGCGATACCAGAAACAGAAGACGTCGTACGGGCAAGAGATATTCTTGAGAAAACGACTAGACGCGTGGGAGACCGTTTCGAAACGGGATTGATCTGGAAACACGATGGCGTAACATTTCCAGACAGTTACCCGATGGCGTTGAAGCGGATGATGGCATTAGAACGAAGGCTTTCTAAGGAATCTCGGCTGAAAACTGAAGTTCACCAGCAAATTGAAGCGTACGTGGAAAAAGGGTACGCTCACCAGGCGACTGAAACCGAGTTGGCAAGCGTAGACAGTTCCAAGGTTTGGTACCTACCGCTGAATGTGGTCCTCAACCCCAAAAAGCCAAACAAAGTGCGCCTTGTATGGGATGCGGCGGCGACCGTCGGAGGCGTCTCTCTCAATTCAAACCTGCTCAAGGGCCCAGATCTCCTCACTTCCCTACTGTCGGTGATCTGCAAATTTCGCGAACGAGCAGTGGCCATTGGTGGCGACATACGCGAAATGTACCACCAGCTGCGTATTAGGGATGCCGATAAACAAGCTCAACGCTTCCTATTTCGCTTCGATTCCACGGATCCTCCTGGGGTTTATATTATGGACGTGGCTACCTTTGGGGCTACGTGCTCCCCCTGTTCCGCTCAATTTGTAAAAAATCGGAACGCTCTTGAACACTCGACACAGTTTCCCGATGCTGCTTCAGCAATTGTAGATCGTACGTACGTGGATGACTATTTTGATAGCCTAGACTCTGAGGAGGAAGCTCTACGGAGAGCCAAGGAAGTGAGGTTCATCAACGCTAAAGCGGGGTTCGAAGTCAGAAACTGGTCTTCGAACTCGCCGCTGGTTCTAAGCGGTCTGGGCGAGGAAGGATCAACCGAATTGGTACACTTTCACCAGGACAAAGCTACCGAAAACGAGAGAGTGCTGGGCGTTATCTGGAACCCGCAATTGGACACTCTGTCTTTTGCTGTTCCATCCGGAATGGAGGTCTCACTGGACAACTCTATCAAACCTACAAAAAGGGTCGTCCTTAGTTCAGTTATGACTTTGTTCGACCCCTTGGGTCTTCTAGCTCCGTTCACTTCGCTGGGGAAGATGCTGGTTCAAGATCTTTGGAGGTCCGGATACGACTGGGACCAGGAAATTGACGACGACTCGTACAACAAGTGGAGATCATGGGTAAGCGCGTTACCAGAGATAGCCAGCTTGAAAATTCCACGTAGCTACTTCGGCGCGGTGCAGTCAACGGATTTTGGACACGTACAGCTGCATATATTCTGCGACGCAGGGGAAAACGCCTTCGGATGTGCTGGATATCTACGGATTGAAGTCGACGGGCTGGTCAAGTGTTCCTTGGTTATGGCACGATCCAAAGTAGCTCCTCTAAAACAACTCACGATCCCCCGTCTCGAGTTGCAAGCGGCTGTACTAGCCTCAAGGATGTCGCAGCAACTCAAACAACATTTGTCACTCCAAGTACATCAAACCTTTTTCTGGACTGATTCTCGAACTGTCCTGTCTTGGATAGCATCGGATCAAAAACGCTACAAACAATTCGTCAGCTTCAGGATCGGGGAAATCATAAGCCTGACAAAGCTGTCGGAATGGAGATGGATATCCTCGAAGATGAACATTGCTGACTGCCTTACGAAGTGGAGAAGCGATTGTGGCCTGGTTCCAGAATGGTTTCGTGGGCCGAATTTTCTCTACCAACCCCAAGAAACTTGGCCGCGTCAACAACTTCCTCCTACGAACACTAAAACGGAATTAAGGGCTGTACATTTGTTCCACGACGTCACGTTCCCAGATAAGCTGATCGATGCTACCAAGTTTTCAAAATGGAACGTTCTCGTCAGGACGTTGGCGAGCGCGCTACGTTTTATCTCGAATTGTCAACGGAAAAAACGCGGGGAGTCCATCGAAACACTCAAGCCGACGAAGAATCAACAACGTTGCATAATCTCCGGTGTACATTCGACGCGGGTGCCTCTGAAGCAAAATGAGTATCAACGAGCTGAAACTCTTCTTTTCCGATCCGCGCAATACGAGTACTTTGGAGATGAAATTACAACACTCCTGAAAAATGAAGACCTCGAACCATCGAAGTGGATAACCCTAGAAAAGAGCAGCACACTCTATAAGCTGACGCCTCTCATAGATAGCGAAAAGGTATTGAGAATGGAAGGGCGGTGCGATAGGGCCGAAAATCTACCATTCGACATGCGGTTCCCAGTCATCCTTCCCCGAGATGGACCAGTAACCGAACTTCTAGTGCGCCACTATCATGAAGCGTACGGTCATGCCTTTAGGGAAACTGTCAAAAATGAGATAAAACAACGCTTTCTCATTATCAGTGTGAACACTGTGTTGGCGAAAGTCGAGCGAAGCTGCAACTGGTGCAAGATACGCAAGAGCTTACCGAAGGTACCCAGAATGGCGTCCATTCCTGTACAACGTCTAACGCCCTACAAGCGACCCTTTACGTTTGTTGGGATCGACTACCTAGGTCCGGTACAAGTCTCGGTAGGTCGACGTTCAGAAAAAAGGTGGATAGTGTTATTCACGTGTCTAGTAGTTAGGGCTATCCACCTCGAAGTGGCCCACAACCTCACAGCGCAATCGTGCACAATGGCGATCAGACGTTTCATATGTCGACGGGGCCCCGCAGCAGAGTATTTTTCCGACAACGGTACCAATCTAAAAGCTGCAAGCAAGGAATTTGTGCAGCAATGGCAAGAAATCAGCGCAGAATGTGCCGAGGAGTTTACTAGTGCTAGGACGAAATGGCACTTTAACCCACCTGCCGCCCCTCATATGGGAGGCATATGGGAGCGAATGGTCCGGACTGTGAAGAACGTCATGGCGGTGCTCAACGACGGGCGTCGACTGAACGATGAAATCCTTCTCACCACATTAGCTGAAACTGAGGATATGGTCAACAGTCGTCCACTTGTCTACGCATCCCAAGGTGCTCTTCAGGAGACTCTTTCTCCTAACCATTTTCTTCGAGGAACGGCTGCAAACGAACCCCACGAAGTACTACCCCCTACCGATCCAGCTAGTGCACTTCGTGACACGTACCAGCGTTCTGTAGAGCTCTCCAATAATCTCTGGGAACGTTGGTTGAAAGAATATACTCCGAGTATCAATCGACGCAGTAAGTGGTTTGATGAGTCAACGCCGTTACGAAAAGGTGATCTTGTGTACATCGTCGATGGAAACCGGCGCAAAGCGTGGATTAGAGGGATCGTCGAAGAACCAATTGCAGCAGGTGATGGAAGGATTCGCCAAGCGATTGTTAGGACCAATTACGGATTGGTCAAACGGGCGACCGCTAACCTGGCGGTACTGGAGATCGAGGGAAGTAACGCTGCTCCGTATTGTGGTTCCGGAACAGGATTACGAGCCGGGGATGTGTTCGGAATATCGGGACAACCCTGTACCGCCGAGCATACCGATGCCCCTGTTGCAGATGCGACGAGTTGCGACCAACGTGGGTAGTGTCGGCATATGTCAATAGAACCGTCATTGGGGCTACCTATACAATCAGATCAGGCTGTAGGGAATAGGCAGATGTGTCAGAAAATTGAACGTCTAGATGGATGAAACACGTTTTATGCTATAATCAAAATTGTGAAAATCCGCGTAAAATCAAAGTGAATTTGATCTCTTTTTTTTATTCTAAGCGTAGTGCACATTGAGTTGTGAGTTGAGCTAAAACATGCATTTAACTAAATGAATTTAATGCTATATTTATTATCCTAGCTAAACCTACAATTTGTAACCTAAATTTGTATGATCACCTATAAGACCGCTACAGCTGAATTTGTTAAATCCTAAAATAATAAGTGAAATCCTAAAGCATAGTAAGTTCTACATGCGACATTTGAAAACACTATTAACTTACTCACTATATATTATACATATATTACATGGAATCTTAAGGTACGGGCGATAACTATCCGGTTAAAAAGGTTGCCATCGGCTAGACTAGATTGGTAGAAGAAAAACTTGTTGTAAGTTCTACAAAACAGTAATATTTAACCGACAAATTAAAATAAAATCTAATTTTAGCTTCAAGCTGTCAACAACAAGACTGCTCTGAGGACCGTTTGCATTTCTATCCGAACAATGACAGTAATACATTATTTTTATTTTCGCATATTCTGTTAGGAGTCAGCAGCGCGATAACAAAAAAAGAACGGAAACAATTGGTGCCGAAATCATCTGTTTTTGGAATAGGATGAACATGGGAGCATAGACTGAAGAAGGGTGCTCATACCCTACCTACCTACATCAACATCCCATAACATCAGGCACACTTCTCGTTGTTCCCTGTAGCCGGCGACTATAATTGCTGCTGCTGTGGCAGTTTGCTCGACTGCGGCTGCTGCTGCTTGCCGATGACGAGTTGCCACGAGTGGAATGATGAAAAGTTGATATCTCTCAGCTTTCTCATATGCCACATACCATCGTATTGTTCAAGCGACGATGACGACGACGACCGTTTGAATTTTTAAGGACTCGCCACTCCTGGCTTCTCCAGTGTTTCCTTTCCGCATCGGCTTTGGCATATTTCATCCACTATCTGAAAGGTATATCTTTTTACACAACCACTCGAAAACAATGGTTTGCGCCAGAGCCTGCGGTGTGTGCCCCTGGCAGGGGGTCGCCTCACCATGTACCAACGAGATCGGGAGTATCAAATGGTTCGCTTGTTGTCTAGCGGAGTGAATACAGACGTGTGGCGGAACAGTTAATAAAATTTGAACGACCTAGAGTGCAGATTTGATGTACACGGGTGGTACAAATTTCGCTAAATTAATACTTAATGTCTGTACCAATTGACGAATTAAAATTTGTTTTTACTTAAATTTGACAGTTCAACACTTAAATTTGACAGTTCTCCTGAGGAAATAATTATCGAACTGTAAAGTTTAAGTGAAAATTAATTTTAATTCGCCAATTGGTACAGACCCTTAGACTTAATACGGAAAACTTAAAAGAATCCTTTCAGAATTCAGGAATTTTATATAGTTCGTCACCATGAGTATCGACCTGGTTTTTGTTTTTGTCAATGTCCTAGATTGTATCTTATAAATTATCTCTCCCGCTTTTTCGTCAATTCAAGTATCGGCCAAATTCTCGGTAATCACCTGTAGTCACAATTTTTCCCCAATGATATTTCCGTATATTATTGTACAGTTCTCCACTTCAAAGTGTCGACCACACTATTTTGTTTTACTACAATACGTTTTAGTATATTTCCTTTGTTTGTGTGGTCCGTCACTGTTGGTGACAGCAAAGAATTTTGTCTCACCATGGTATCAAAAGCAGGTAACATTATATATTGGTTCATCCAATTCTTCTTAGCGCGAGGTGAAGCAAAATCTGTTTCGTTACATAACATATTCACTGAATTCCTATTAAAAAGTTTCGAGGTCTCACCACTCTTCTAAATTGTAAGGTGATCTAGAAGGTGGTACATGTGTTTTGTGTATGCTCACCGTTACATAGATCGCATTGCTTACCAAAGTGAATCCTGATCTATGTAACTATACATCGCTCCCTACTAACAAAAACTCCGTCTCGTGGTAATTGTGAGGAGCACAGTAGTATATTCAACCTCTAGTAGCAACTGTTGACAAACTAACATTCCTTCCCTTCTCCGGTTATCCGTAAGGACGTGGCCGGCGCAACAAATAGTGTTAGTGAACAAATAAAGTTTAAGCTCTCGGAACGTGTACATTGAGGATGGAATGTTAATCCCAAGCCTCATATCTATTGGGTCTCTGTGCAATTCTACTAGGTCTTGTCAATCACGGAGTATCTACTACGTAGTAGCAACTACGAAGTGTACGTTACCAATTCTCATGCTCAATTTAATCACAGAGAACATACATCCAAGCTAGGAAGATATCGTAGTGTGCTGCGCCCGAGACGGTTGCAAAAATATTCGCACTCACGCTAAAACCACTCAGCACCTAGAATGAGTAAGCCCTACTCATAAGGGCATAATTTCCAGACCACACAAAAATGTGTAACAGTTACACATTCTCAAAAACAGCTCGTACACTCGTCTAGATGCGAAATGTCGATATTTTTTTGTTTCCCAAGGTCATTAGTAAACCTAGCTAGATTACCGCGCAATTTTTTTTGTGAATTCACGATTTTGTGGACAGGACACAGGAGCTGATTTTGTGAATGTGCAAGGGTTACACATTTTTGGTGTAGTCTGGAAATTATGCACTTTATTGCTGAGTGGCGTTAGCGTGCTGTTTCAGTTTTTCAACTTGTTGATGCTTTCTGGACGCAGGTTTGAAAATTTGTTTCTGCAAGCCTCGTTGGATAAATGTACGACTCGTGCTGTAAAAATCTTCATTCTGCACCTTGTTGCGTAAACTACTATTGATACTCTTTTCTACTTGTATTGGAGGTGTATAAACGTGTTCATCGGTTCAAAAAAGCTGTGTTTAGAAAAATAGAGCATAGCGCATTTAGTTCGCCACTGGACTATCGCACTAGTGTTTTGTTGCGTAAACTACTATTGATACTCTTTTTTACTTGTATTGGAGGTGTATAAACGTGTTCATCGGTTCAAAAAAGCTGTGTTTAGAAAAATAGAGCATAGCGCATTTAGTTCGCCACTGGACTATCGCACTAGTTTTCACGAGTGCGAAAACGCAAATAGAAGTGCGCGATTGTATCCAATCAACTTGGTGTCTTCAGAGCACTTATTCAGCATACATCGAAGAAATAGTGCACCGAAGACATCAATTTGATTTGATGCAATCGCGCAGTTTTATTTACGTTTTCGCACTTATGAAGACTCTGTGCACAGTCCAGTTGTGAACTAAATGCGGTATAAGTAGTGAGTGAAGAGTGTGCGTCGGATCTGGATGTATAGGTGCTGATGCATCAGGAAGACTTCGGAAATCGTTATTTTGTGATGAGAAATAGTGTAGTAGGGTCTAGAATATGATAGTGGTGCCGATGCGATATTTTAGTGACGATGCAGAATCATGAAGTAGTAAAAGCTTAACAAATGTTATTGCCGATCATTGAAACAACTGACATCAACTCACTATCAAGTGAACATGAAGATGAATTTTGTGCAATCCCCAAGTAACATAACTAGCTGAATAACAGTTGCTTAAGCTAAAGTTTACTTAACAGTAGTTTGTTCCATTCTTGTACACCAAAAATGATTGTTGGGTCGTATCATTTATATATAAAAATGAGTTTGAAGTCCCTTTGAGGCAACAAAACTCACGAACCCCAAGTAACATTTTAAGTTTTCTCATAGCCTACAAGCTGTTGTTATAATCAAACCAATAAAACTAATTTTAAAGCTTAGTAGGCTTAACAGCTCTAATAAAAACGTCTTAAAACCATATTAAACCCAAAAGGGCCCATCCTACAGGAGGTTGTTAAAACCATTCCTTAAAACCTTTGTATAACTACTTGGTTTTGTGGCATATTCTTGTAGTACAATACAGTACAGCATAGATTAGATCTGTTGTGTAGGTCGCAAAAAGATCAACTTGCCGTTTTAAAGTTCTAAGAACGACTTAGATGAACAAATAAAACCAAAAACTTAGAATGAACCTGAAGCTGAAATCATCACTGAAATTGGCAGTAAATTACAAATTAATAATAACGCAAAAACGAATTGGTCATCCATGTCAATAATTTGTAAATTTTCACGGGGAAAAACTCTGTTATCATGACAAAGAAATTCTTGCCAAAAAGTTTACTGGTATAATGCGATATATTGCCTCTAAATAAAGCAAAGCGCCACTTCATTTTGATCTTTTGGCAAATGAAAAATAAAACTTTCAATCCAGCTGGCAAAACCATGTATTCAAATCACAATCCAAACATCAACATGGCGTACACACTTTGCAAGCAGGAATTGATCGTCGTGATGAAAATTATGGACGCCGTCTAGTTAAATCCTCCTGGTTTTGTTCCAGATGGTTCAAGACCAGTAAGTGTAGAAGCAACTTGTCCTAGAGTGGCTGTTCTTTCAGAATATGCTGTGAAGACAAGAAGCTTATACCTACTTATTCTTAACGCATACTTATATGCGCTACTCAAACACTGCTAGGTTTCAAAGAAATGCGAATAGGAAGCAAACAGTGAAGTACTAGATTGAAAGTAGTGAGCTGGATTTTTGTATGGTGAGATGATCAGTTCTCCATTTCTGCAATGAAATGGTGCAAACAACGTGGGTTATATGGTTTCTTGCCAAATTTGATGCTGTTTGAGCAAAAGTTTGGGTAGCTGTGTTGTTGAAGTTGCAAGAAATAAATAATACAACAACACAGTTACCCAAACTTTTGCTCAAACAGCATCAAATTAGGCAAGAAACCATATAACCCACGTTGTTTGCACCATTTCATTACAGAAGTGGAGAACTGATCATCTCACCATACAAAAATTCGGCTCACTACTTTCAATCTAGTACTTCACTGATTGCGTCCTATTCAGACTTAGGTATTGCTCTTATGAACTCTCCGCTTGGCAGATAGCCACCAAAAATATAAACCAACAAACCACTTTTGTATCTCCGTGACTGTATTTAGTAAATAAAAAGAATATCGCGTTAAGTACTGTTCGAAGGGTGTTTATTTTTTTCGCTGTCAATTTTTTGCTGTCCGCGAGTTCTATATTTTATCTCAATAATTATTGCAACTTGCCTCGAAAAGCAAAAAGGGTTTTCGTAAAAAGTGTTTCCTGGGTGGATTGCGGCTTGCGACCGGCCGCGTTCAGCAGCGGTCTCGACTGTTTTTCTATAGTTCGACTAGTAAAAAAATAGATTTCGCGGATGGTGCTTCCAACAGAAGGCTATTTCAAGTGATTGGTAATTTGCGAGTGGTGAACAGATACTCATACGAAAAACCTAGCCTTTCTCGTTGTGATCGCGAGTGTTTGGTTACCAGAAGCTTTGAAGAAATTTGACTCTGGTGACGTCTTGCTGAAATAAATCGTCGATTCATTTGGAAGTTGAGAGGACATCGTCCCCCTTTTGGAAAAAGTGTAATATTCTTCAGGAGAAAATTTGAAAATAATCAACTGTCGAAAGTTCCTCAAGCATACCATTGGACAACGAGTATTACACAACAGATTGGTGAGATTTTTCCAGTATATACTATTTAACATCGAATCTGAATTACCTTTGCAATTATATTTATATTTCAACCACGTATTCAATTGCGTACAATATGGAGCGTTTGGTACGGTATGTCCACGCATCCTTCCACCCCTGTAGATTCTAGAATTGTTTCGACACAAAATGTAGTAACATGTATAATAGCGTGGTTCAAAAAATCGATTTTGCTCCACACCGCTTATTCGATTCCTATCCAGATTATATGCCTTCTCTCAAAATTTGAGCTCATTTGGTTGAAAATTGAGACTGCACAAGCCCTTCAAAGTTTATATGGAAATTACTATGGGAAAACGATGTTTTTCTTTCAATCCACCGTAGCATTTCCCCAAGTGCCCTAGTGAGATAGTCGACCCTACACTCTTAAAAAATATCATGTAAATTTAAGTTCACTTGGATGCACATAAAAGGAGCGGCCCGTTTGACACAAATTTACGTCTTCTATCACAAATAAAGTCGAGCTAGCAATCGCTAGAGCCGAAGCGAGAGGTATAACATATGTAAGTAAAATAATGAACTGGATTCGAACTCTGGTCCGCTGATTGAGAGGCACGTACTATACCCCTCGGCTATATCACCAAGTTATGAGACAAACGATAAATGTAAAACTGTTTCTACCTATCTGGTCAGATACGTTTGTTGACATCTTGTGCAATCAACTCGAACTTACATGATGGATGTAAAATTGAGCCAAATTTGCCATTCAGTCATGAAATGTTTACGTACGTTGATGGTTTACGTCACGTGTAAATTCCTATTTTTTTAAGAGTGTAGGTAATCCTAGGCTACTCTTTCAGCTATAACTTTGCTGAAGACCGCATTCAAATCGGACGCCTCATTAATTAGTTATTGATTTTTATCCAACTTGGCAAACTTTAACAGTGATCCTCTAGCTTCCCAGCAGGCAACATTGCTGCACATGGCGCCAAATATAGCACACTGAAATCATGGCTACTATGTTTCACTGCAAAATGCAGTGATGCCCACCGAATAGTTTAACCATCATAAGTAAAGATTTCGATTCTAGGTAAAAATCGGTAACTAATTAATGAGGTGTTCGATTTGAATACGGTCTTCGGCAAAGTTGTAGCTGATAAAGTAGCCTTGGATTTCCAAGGATCAACCAACTCACTGAGGCACTTGGGGAAATGCTACGGTGGATTGAATGAAAAACATCGTTTTCCCATAGTAATTCCCATACAAACTTTGAAGGGCTTGTGCAGTCTCAATTTTCAACCAAATGAGCTCAAATTTTGGGAGAAGGCATATAATCTGGATAGGAATCGAATAAGCGGTGTGGAGCAAAAACGATTTTTTGAACCACGCTAATGTAAAAGTCGAGGCATTTCCAAGAATCATCTCTGCGGCAAATACTGCGCAGTAGGCCTGGCCGCTTTGACTCTTGTGTCATATTCCTAATATGCCACAAGCTTCAATATTGACAAGAAAAATAGTCGGGTGTAATCTAACCCGACTATTTTCCAGGATGCTTTCTTGTACTGGCTGCGTATGTATTAGATTAGATTAGATTAGATTAGAGAAAATCGCGTTAAGTACTGTTCCTTTGCATTCCACTAAGAATTTGCATCCTTTGACAGATACGTATTTCGACCTCAACTGTAAGGTCGTCTTCAGTGTCTTGTACTTGACTCAAGTACAAGATACTGAAGACGACCTTACAGTTGAGGTCGAAATACGTATCTGTCAAAGGATGCAAATTCTTAGTGGAATTCAAAGGAACAGTACTTAACGCGATTTTCTTTTTATTTACAGATATTCCCCTAACAAGCCCAGGTTAATCATCATGTTTTTAGTAGTTTTTCGTGTTTTTGAGGCTGCTTGAATGTTTGGTTAGTAATACGTAGAGTGACTGGAAGGGAGAGTGGCGTCATGTTCCAATTTTGACAGGTCTCCTGCTCGTTTGGAACGGGAATTTGTATGGATTTTACAGATGATCGCTGTTCCAATTTTAACACTGACGCCACTCTCCCTTCCAGTCACTCTAGTAATACGGTATTTATCAATCGTGATCATTATACGCCGGCTGCGGCTGTGAGCAAAAATAATTTATCAATTGTGCACAACTGTGACATCGGACCCAGAACGTTTGATGCGATTCGCATCTATTCGCTAGCTGCTTCGGAAACCCTGATCACAATCAAACCAAAGACAAATCAAACTCTAGAGAAGGAAGTTTAGTGTAGTCGCCTAGCCAGGGAAATTAAACCTGAGGGTTTTCTAATCAAGTGCATAAACAAAGATAATTTATTATGCCTTTTTCATTGCTTATAAATCTGTTGATCAAATGAAGATCGTATTTCAGTAGCATTTTTGAGTCAGCTTTAATGCTTCCGTTAGTAATTCTGAAGAGGTTCATGGTTACTATTTTTTATGACTTTATGCAGTCAATCAGGTTTAATTGCCGATCGGATTTAACATGCATGCGGCTTCAAGAGAAGTTTTAGCAAGAAGTTTTGTTGCATATTTAACAGTTCGCATACAATAATTTTTTTGCTTGGAAAAAGGCAAATGGATAAGTTTTATTCGATAAACTTCTAGGTATCTACAAAACGTTTTAAAGTTGCATTTGTTGCTTAATCTGCATTTTCTTAAAACTTCTTTAGTAAAGCTAAAATGATTTACCAAATCCCTGACAAAACCTCAATAAATAATATGTATCTAAGAGCAGAAGGCATAGAAATTGTTACTTGGGACGGCTGAACCGATCGGGATGACTCTTGCAGGGTTTGATTCGTATTCATGGTGGCTGTGTTTATAAGTAAAAAAACCCTAATTAATCCACCTAGCGGTGATGGTGCCTTTCTCGTGCTTTAAAATATCCTTTCAACAAAACTCGAGCGACATGTTGATGCATTGACATAAATACAAAATGAAAACTGCTTGCTAAATCTACTCAATATGGATACATTTTATATTAGCATAACATCCAATATTCAGAAAATATAAGACAACGATCCAAAGCTCAAACCAAACAAGTGTCATGAAGCCGCAAAATTTTGAAACGTCATTTTAGATTTTCCGGTCATCATTTTATGACTTCGGATATCTACCCCAACTAAACTAACCGCCATCTTGAACATTGAGACATCATCTTGGATGTTCTGGTATTCATTTTTGGACTCTGCACCTAAAATTACATAAAATAGTCGCCGAATTGAATTTTGGCATGTCGTTTATGATTTTCTTATTACCAGTTTTGGACGAAGACCGGCATTCTTCCCCATTCAAACTATAGTCATATTGCAGACCTTGTGAAACAGCGCACAGCTTGGGTTTTCTGATTACAAATTTTGAATTCTGGACATATTTTCATACAAAATATGCCCATAATGTAAGAATTAAAAATCCTATAAAATAGGCACTAACTTGAATACTGGGCCATTATCTTGGACTTTGGACCGCTATTTTGGATACTCTGGTGGAATTCAAACAAATTTCCCATACCAAATACACTTATTTTACATAGTTTTAGAGCTCAAAATTCCTTAAAACAGCCATCATCTTCTGTTTACGCGATCAAAAGCTTATTTTTCCATTCAACGTTGACCAATCCTGCTATAACTTTACACCTTAGGAATCTGAAATGGTACGATTTGATGAGATCGCTTTAGTTTTGTCTATATTTTGTTCTCATATATGAGAACTTAGACCTATTCGTCACTGTTGTTCATACCTAATGTTTATCAGGCCATTAAACAAAGCCACGATTTAATTTTTCACATGAACGTTGGTTCTGCTACACAACAGCTAGTCTCTAATGTGATCTAAGGCTATTTTCTTGCTAACCGTTCATTAGATTATCAAAAAATCTGCGATCTGATGTGTCGTATGTATGGGTTTGGTTCATTTTTCTACTTGGTAATTTCCGGTGGGATAGCCAGATCTGATTCCATGAGTCATAGGCTATGACACTACTGGTTGTCCCAATTATGGTCTGAGAATATTTTATTGCTATTTATTCACCTTTACCTAATCACCGCGATTAGATTATCGCAAGAATGGGTTTGTTTCACTTTTACTTCTAACCACTTTCGAAGTCACAGCTGAACCCGCAACACTACCGGGAATCTAATGTGGTTTGACCCTATTTTTCCATCAGGTTGTCGATAAGGGCGCAGTATCATAACGTCCGAGGCCATAATGTCCCAGGGCTTTATGGCGCATTTTTTCGGGGCATAACGTCCAAACATGCAAGTATGCCACGAAGTCCAAGGAAAGAAGGCACATAGGATATCATGACGCACCTAAACTTTTGGACGTTATTTCGCAAAAAAAACGCGACTTGATGACCGGGACAGTATGGCCTCGGACGTTGTGATCCGGCCCCGTCGATAAGTCGTGATCAGTCTTCGTTCTACTGCTCTTGTTGTGTGTAGGTAAGAGGTAACGATAGCGCACGAATGTAACAAAGCCGACTGACACCCGACTGCGGCAACGAAAGTGTCGAATGTTTACAAGACTGGTCGTGATTTGATGTACCGCATCCATGGGTTTGGTTAAATTTTACATTTTACTACCCGGATCTGATTCCGGGTAACTACCGGCTGAACCAAATATGGTCTAACATTATTGTCTTGTTAACTGCTCATCGGTTAACCAAAAACGCTGCAAATTGAAGGTGTCACATGCAGGGTTTGACAATTTCGACGGGACTCTCTGAACCAATTCCGGACCACTACCAGTGACGTAAGGCTATTTTCTAGCTAACTGTTCATCAGGTTATCGCAAAAGCCACGATTGTGTGTCACATGCCTGGATTTGGTTCACTTTTACATTTGGCCTCTTCCGGCCACTCAAAACCGATTCCGAAACACTTTCTGGCTGTTCATTAGGTAATCTAAAAAAGCCGCTATTTGATGTGACGCATGTACGAGTTTGTTTCTCTTTCAGATTTAACCACTTCGGCAGGAACCCCGGAACGGGTTCCGGAACACTACTGGTTCAGATATGATCTGAGATGATTTTCCTGCTAATTATCCATCAGGTCATCGAAAATGCCGTGGTTTGATGTGCCGCATGCATGGGTTTGGTTCACTTGTATATTTGGCCACTTCCAGCGGGACGACTAGGACCGGTTCCGGAACACTACCGGTTCAGATATGGTCTGAGATGATTTTCCTGCTCATTGTCCATTAGGTCATCTAAAATGCCGTGGTTTGATGTGTCGCTTGCATGTGTTTGGTACAATTGTATATTTGGCCACTTACAGCGGGACGCCCAGAACCGGTTCGGGAACACTACCGGTTCAGATATGATCTGAGACTATTTTTCTGCTTACCGCTCATCAGGTTATCGAAAATGCCGTAGTTTGATGTGTTGCATGCATGGGTTTGGTTCACTTGTATATTTGGCCACTTCCAGCGGGACGACTAGAACCGGTTCCGGAACACTACCGGTTCAGATATGGTCTGAGATGATTTTCCTGCTCATTGTCCATCAGGTCATCTAAAATGCCGTGGTTTGATGTGTCGCTTGCATGGGTTTGGTACAATTGTATATTTGGCCACTTACAGCGGGACGCCCAGAACCGGTTCGGGAACACTACCGGTTCAGATATGGTCTGAGACTATTTTCCTGCTTACCGCTCATCAGGTTATCAAAAATGCCGTGGTTTGATGTGTCTCATACATGGGTTTGGTTCACTTTGATATTTGCCACTTCCGGCGGGACATCCGGAACCGGTTCCGGAACACTACCGGTTCAGATATGTTCTTAGACTATTTTTCTGCTTACCGCTCATCAGCTTATCAGAAATGCCGTGGTTTGATGTGTCGCATGCATAGGTTTGATGCATTTTCATATCTGGTCCCTTCCTGGGGTACCGTTCCGGAACACCTAAATGGCCATATCTAGCCGCGTAGTTGCCGGCTAAGAATAGGACTACTAACCCCAATTCAAGGTGTCAAGCGACCCGTGCCGAGGAATGAGTGATCGAGGGGGTGAAAAAGATGCTCGATCTTTAACGGAGCCTGTGGGGCACCTGGGCACCCCCCACAGTAAGCTGTCCCTTACCGCGTTAATGCAGAGCTCTGGCGTGGTGGACATTCTTTCTCGTGCGACTCGTGGGAATAAAATATGAGTAATAAACAATCTTCAAAAACAAGTGCAACAGGTAGTAGTGGTGCGATCAACCCCTTCGCAAGAAGCGGGTTGATGCGGTCTCCAACAAGGAGAAGCGAGGAGTCAGGTGCTGGAAGCTGCTTACGCAGCTCAAGCGTGGGAGCTCCTGTCCACTCCACGGCAAGCCAGCCGGCGGAGGTTATGGACGGAGCATGGTTGCTGAGGGCCATCAGCCAAGTAGCAGGAAAAGGACGGCCCGCATTGGAGGTAGCTGAGCAGCAGCTTGGCAAAATAATCGACTTCGCGACAACTAAGTCGAATATAAGCAAGGACCTGAAAACGGCCTTGCTTCGGCTTAGAGCGTCAGTCGATGAGGCCAAGCAGGAGCACGCGGTCGCGTTGCTGGCTGCGGCAGCGGCGGAACCCGCAAAGGAGAAAGCCTCTAAGCTTACGCAAACGGAGGCCTTCTCCTTCGCGGGTAGTCCGAAGAGTGTGGAAGCGAATGCTCGTGACAAACGTGACAAGCATTCGCAGAAGCGGGCGAGGCAGCCGTCAGGTGAGGAGCTGTCTGGCGGTGCCCGCAAGGCCAGGCGCATAATAACCCCGAAAGCCGGTGGTTATGCCGGAAAGTCGGACCCCAGCCAGGGTTCCCGGAAAGCTGGGAAGGGTGGGCCTGAAAAGGCCGGCCCGTCTCGGATTGATGGGAACAAGGGGTTGCGACCAATGGTGGGCCCTCAGCAGCCACAGAGCAGGGCGGTCCAAGGAGAAGACCCTCCTTGGACAAAGGTGGAGCGGAAGAGGAAGAAGAAGGGGAATCCGCAGGTAGAAGCGCAGGTCGCCAAGCCAAGGCGTAGGAAGGCAGGTGCCAGGCGCGAAAAAGGTGACGCAATCGTCATCAAGACCGAACAGTCGAAATACTCGGACGTCTTGAAGGCGATGAGGTGCGACGCCAAGCTCGAGGGTCTTGGAGCCGACGTACGCAGTATCAGACGTACTCGTACGGGCGAAATGATCCTGGAGCTTAAGCGCCAGAAGGATCACAAGGGCGCCGCCTACAAGAGGCTGGCAGAAGAGGTCCTTGGAGATGGAGTGGAGGTGAGGGCTCTTACGCATGAGGCGACTCTGAAGGTCAAAGACCTAGACGAGACCACCGAAGCGGAAGAGCTCGTCACGGCACTGCGGCAACAGTGCGATGTTCAGGTGGCCGCCACAGCCGTCAGGCTGCGGAAGGGGCCAGCAGGGACACAGATAGCTCTGGTTCAGCTACCTGTGGCGGATGTTAAAAAGTTCGTTAAAGTAGGGAGTATTAAGGTGGGCTGGTGTGTTTGTCACCTGACATTCCACGAGCCACCTGAGGTTTGCTTCAGGTGTCTGGAACCAGGACACAAGTCGTGGGACTGCAAAGGCCCCGACAGGCGCAAACTGTGTAGGCGATGCGGCGCTGAAGGTCATAAGGCCCAAAGCTGCACGAGTCCGCCCATCTGCATGATCTGTACCGGGAAAACCTCGAAAAACAGACATGCGATGGGTGGTCCAGGGTGCCCGGCCTTTAAGAAAGCCGCAGTGAGCAACAAATCACAGTGCAGGTAACGCAGCTGAACCTGAACCACTGTGATGCGGCTCAGCAACTGCTTTGTCAGGCGGTTTCTGAGTGGGAGACGGATATCGCCATCAT
Source organism: Aedes albopictus (assembly GCF_035046485.1). NCBI lineage: Eukaryota > Metazoa > Arthropoda > Insecta > Diptera > Culicidae > Aedes > Aedes albopictus. Next base: position 205,333,582 of record NC_085137.1, on the reverse strand, counting down.
TTCGGACACATACCGAGTACCCGCCGGCAACGGCAACTGGGCCTCGGATGGGACCAGGAAAATGGCGGCGATATGGACGACGGGTAAATACCCCGTGCAGGAGTTGGTGTCTACTACCTATGAGGGCTTCGTGGTCGCCAAAGTAAACGGGGTCTTCTTCTGTAGCTGTTATGCGCCTCCGCGGTGGCCGATCGAGCGGTTCACGCAAATGCTGGACCGCTTAACGACCGTGCTAACAGGGCGAAGGCCGGTGGTAATAGCGGGTGACTTTAATGCCTGGGCTGTGGAATGGGGAAGCCGTTTCACGAACCAGCGGGGTCAGATCCTGCTAGAAACACTGGCCATCTTAGATGTCGACTTGGCTAACGTCGGTACCAAGAGTACCTATAGTCGAAATGGAGCGGAGTCAATTATCGACGTGACCTTTTGTAGTCCTGGCCTAACAAGTAGTTCGAACTGGAGAGTAGATGATGGCTACACTCACAGCGACCACCTGGCGGTTCGCTACAGTATCGACTACAACAACAGCAGACAGCGGATAGAAGAAGAGGCGGCTAGGCCAAGGCCAAGCCCTCGTAGGTGGAAGACATCATACTTCGACGAAGAGGTATTTAGGGAAGCGCTCCGCCGTGAGCGAAACTTACTCGGTTTAGACGGCGACGAGCTGGTAGCGGTGCTCTCACGTGCGTGTGATGCGACCATGCCTAGGAGAGTCCACCCTAGAAATGGGAGGCCACCGGCTTACTGGTGGACCGACGCGATTGCGGACCTGCGCCGCGCCTGCCTACGGGCTAGGCGGCGGATGCAGCGAGCACGATCAGAGGAAGAGCGAAACGAACGGCGGGTGGTGTTCGCCGCTGCAAAAGCCGCGCTCAAGACCGAGATAAGAGCAAGCAAGAAGGCCTGCTTTGAGGGTCTCTGTCAGAGTGCCAATACGACCCCGTGGGGTGATGCCTACAGGATCGTTATGGCCAAGACGAGAGGTGTGATGGCTCCTACAGAGCAATCTCCAGAGATGTTGGAGGGGATCATTGGAGGACTTTTTCCGCGTCATGATCCTAGTCCTTGGCCTCCTTTCGTAGGACAGCCGGGGACTGGGGCTGGCGATGAGGAAAGGGTCACCGATGTGGAACTTGCGGGGATAGCTAAGTCCCTTAGCGTAGGTAAGGCCCCAGGTCCGGACGGAGTTCCGAACCTGGCCTTAAAAGTAGCTATTGCAGAAGCTCCCGAGATGTTCAGGTCTGCTATGCAGAAATGCCTGGACGAGGGAGTTTTCCCAGAAGCTTGGAAGAGGCAGAGCCTGGTACTATTGCCAAAGGCGGGGAAACCACCCGGAGACCCGTCGGCATATAGACCAATATGCTTGATTGACACGGCGGGGAAGGTGCTCGAAAAGATCATCCTCAATAGAATGTTGAAGTTCACTGAGGGCGTAAATGGTCTCTCGAGCAACCAGTATGGCTTCCGGAAGGGGAGGTCCACCGTAGACGCTATCTTGTCGGTTACAAAAACCGCCGAGAAAGCACTCGAGCCTAAGAGGAGGGGAATTCGCTTCTGCGGGGTAGTGACTCTGGATGTAAGGAATGCATTTAATAGCGCCAGTTGGGCTGCTATTGCCGATGCGCTCTTGCGTCTGGGGATACCGGAGTACTTGTACAAGATTCTCGGAAGCTACTTCCAGAATCGCGTACTAGTATACGACACGGAGGTGGGTCGGAAGTGCTTTCACATAACCTCAGGAGTCCCGCAAGGTTCCATCCTGGGTCCGGTGTTATGGAATGTCATGTACGACGAGGTGTTGAGGTTAGAGTACCCAGTGGGAGTGGTGATTGTCGGATTTGCCGACGATATTACGCTCGAAGTCTACGGTGAAACGATCGAGGAGGTGAAGTTGACTACCGACCACTCGATCAAGGTTGTGGAGGCGTGGATGCGGTCCAGAAAACTGGAGCTGGCTCACCACAAGACAGAGGTGACGGTTGTTAACAACATGCAGTCGGCGCAGCAGACGGAGATCAGTGTAGGAGAATGCACTATCCTGTCGAAGCGCTCTGTCAAGCACTTGGGCGTGATGATCGACGATAAGCTTACCTTCGGTAGCCACGTCGATTATGCCTGTAAAAGAGCCTCCACAGCTATTGCGGCACTGTCCCGGATGATGTCCAATAGCTCAGCGGTGTACGCCAGTAAGCGCAAGCTTCTGGCTAGTGTTGCTACGTCCATACTTAGGTATGGCGGCCCGGCGTGGGGTACCGCGCTAAGTACTGAATGCTACCGACGGAAGCTGGAAAGTACTTACAGGCTTATGTGTCTGAGGGTTGCAAGCGCGTACCGTACCGTGTCACACGACGCTCTCTGTGTCATTACTGGTATGGTGCCTATCAGCATTCTTATCAGTGAGGACATGGAGTGCTTCGAAATGCGCGGCACAAGAGGCATACGCAAAACTGTCAGGATGGCCTCTATGGTAAATGGCAGCGCGCGTGGGACAGTTCCACCAAAGGAAGGTGGACCCATAGGTTGATACCGAGGGTAGATAGTTGGATTAATAGGCGCCATGGGGAAGTTTCATTCCACCTGACACAGGTCCTTACAGGGCATGGTTGCTTCCGACAGTATCTACACCGTTTCGGGCATGCGGATTCTCCCGAATGCCCAGTGTGCAATGGTTTAGAGGAAACGGCGGAACACGTGTTGTTCGTGTGCCCGCGTTTTCGCACAATGCGTGACCGCATGCTTGCCACATGCGGGGAGGACACAACTCCGGACAACTTGGTCCAGAGAATGTGTAGGGATGAGATTAGCTGGAATGCCGTTTCAACGGCAATCACCCATATCGTCTGGGAGCTACAGAGGAGGTGGCGCGTGGACTCGGAGAATGGCTAGTCCAGATGCAGTACAAGAGGTGGTCCAGGGGTTCGAAGTCGGCTTCGTAGGTCATACCGGTGCCCTGCGGTCGAGATCGACCCTTACAGCGATTAAGTGGCCGCGGAGAGGAAGTCCCGGTAGCGGTGCTGTCGTGGCGTCGGTCTACTGGGTTGGATCTGAGCCCGCGGTTGGAAAGGGGTCCCCGGCAAGGGTCGGGGTAGGTGAGATCCTGCTGTCTGCAACCTACGGGTGCATCTGATAGGGCCTGAAGGGTAGTGATACCCTTCCTTTGCGGGCAGGTCAGATCGGGTTGCACGTGGGCATCAGTTCTTGATGTCCGCTCAGCAGTAGGACGCGGGCGGGGTTGACCCTGCCCGCCTTCCGAGGACAAAGGGAGTGGCGAGGACCACTCGGGAAACTGGCTAAGCGCCAGCATGCTATCGTGATGGACTCTCCAGTGCGAGTCATCGATGTTCGTTGCTGCTAGGCTACGGCAGCTAACCTTGAGGGTGCGATATGCACTAGCCCCTCTCTGAAGCAATACCTTCTTGGTGGTTCCGGAGAGACGTAGGGTTTGGCGACCATAGGAATGTGTTTTAGTGGGTCGAGGAGAGAATAGTCCTGGCTTCTACCGGCATTGTAGAAGACGGCCTCATCCCCACACTACCCTAACCTTCCTGTTAGGGTGTCTGATGAGCAGATTTATCCCCCTATGGTTTAGAAGGAAAAAAAAAAATGGCCATATCTCCGGAACGGCTGAACCGATCCGAACCATTTTCAATAGGAAACAATGGGACCAGATTCCGCGTCGAATGAACCGTCGGTCATTGAAATCGGATGAGGTTTACTGCCAAAAAGTGATGTGAGTTTTTTTGTACACACACATACACACACACACACACATACACACACACACACATACACACACACAGACATCACCTCAATTCGTCGAGCTGAGTCGATTGGTATATAAGACTTGACCCCTCCGGAGGCTCTATCAAATTTTCGTTTTTGGAGTGAACATATAGCCTTTCGGTACACCTTGGTGTACGAGAAAGGCAAAAAGTTACGAAAATCATCAAAAATATGAAAATGGTGAAATAACTGATTTTTTATGAATTGGGAAGGAAATCAACACGATCGAAATGAAACCAATCTAGAGTGCGGTGCTGCAACCACCTCAACTAGGCCAGACAAAGTTTGCCGGGCCAGCTAGTGTTATATATTTTCAAACATACTTATTGCAAATGCTCAACCGAATACCCGTTCATTGCATTATTTGATGGAGATCAATTTTAGTTTTATATCGTTTCAGAGGGCGAGTAATGGCGCTTAAATCTAGGCTTATATTAGCCAGGGTACATTAATTCTCTCAACCAAGTCACTCCCAACGAATATCAAATACATGCCGAACGGTTGGTATACGAGATGTCCCCGTTATATGGCTAAAAACAAAACAACAACGCTGCACAGTCGGCCTGGCTGCTTTAATGGTTGAAATACATTCTCGATGTGCTCCACTTCCACATATTATTATTGACAAGAAAAATGATAGAATTATTCGATTCTATCATTTTCCAGAATTCTTTCAATGAATGGCTGTGTGTAGACTAGACTAGACTAGACTAGACTAGACTAGAGAATAGACAAACATTCTCTTGAAAACTGTGTAAGGTATACATTTTATATCGTATTCAATAGCGTTGAGAAAACTAGCGTCACCTAAGTGGCAAGTTGCTACATTCAGCGGCCCAAGCAACACACATGTTACGACAGTGCAAATTTTGATTGTATAGAAGTTCATTTGATGTAATTCAAACATTATGTCGGAATAACGTCAAATAAACTTCTATACAACCAAAACTTGCGCTCTCGTAACTTTTATATAACATGTGTGTTGCTTGGGGGTGAATATGCTTAGGGCCTGTCCATAAACTACGTAGACTCTTAGGGGGGACGGGGGGGTCTGGCCAAAGTCTACACTCCATACAAATTTCGAAAATTTTGTATGAACAAAAGTCTACGAAGGGTGAGGGGGGGGGGGGTCTGAGATGGCCGAAATAAAGTCTACGTAGTTTATGGACAGCGCCTTATCTAGATAGGTTTTATATTCACCACTGACAGCATTTCAAATGACCGTTAAATTCTTTACGCAGCTTTAAAACTGGACTTGGATGTTTGTTCTCTTTGATTTAATTTATCTTATGCAAAGTAATTACTGACAGGTTTGCGTGTCCTAATTATTGCGGATACAGGCTTCATATGGTTTACTGCCGAGTACTGTATTTCGGTCGACTTAAGCTATGTAAAAATGAGTTAGTCAAACTTCCCACAGAAACAATCGTACGGATTTGTTTTAATATCTCGATCTGGACCATGCGGGTTACGCTCCGTAATTTCGTCAACCGTCTCTGTTTAATGGGTAAACCAAATTGTTGCATCACTATGATGACGAACACTCATATTTCACTGTCAATCACCCATGCGCACCGAACACAACCAACGACATCCTGCGTGAAGTGAAATCCTACGCTTACGCAAATTTTTGGTACGGTTTTGTAGAAAAGAGAATTTATGATTATTGCAGCGCTGCTGGTGGCCACGAAGCAGCTTTATGAGAACATAAATTAAGCATCAAAAAGTATTGCAGGGAATTTGTTTCGCTTACAGTCAATTGTGGCCCTACACTCAGAAATAAAAGTATACACAGAATTACTATTATTTATGCATTTTGTATCCGCATCTCTCTTACTCTCTTTCTGTTTTCATGCTATCTGCCGTTTAGCCTGGGTTGAAGAGAAGTGTTTCGTCAACCCAGGCGAAGCACCAGATAGCATGAAAACAGAAAGAGAGTGAGAGAGATGCGGATACAAAATGCATAAATAATAGTATTTCCGTGTATACTTTAATTTCTGAGTGTAGCCCAAACCCGAAACGATCAACAAAAGGATTTAACCAAACATCATAAATATCCATTTGAATGAGGCATTATGGTTTGGGTATTAATTGTTATTGTCACTCCGGTCGGATGGATGAATGCACAAGTTTTGATGACATTCTGATTTGCTATGTCATCCAAAATAATTTTAATGCCTACGTCGATAGAGCACACATTCAAAGTTTATTCTCACTTTTCCCTCGGTTTAATTAGCATGTGATCTGCTTCGAAGTACACTTCTCGATTGTCGACCATAAATGCATATGAATACGGCCTCGGAACATAGGTGACAATGCGGTTCATAATCGTAAAATTTTTAGCTCACGCTCTGCGGAGTCAGTTCCGAACAAAACCATGAGACATAGTCGAATTGTGCACATTTTCACATATTTTGCAGTTCCACTATTCACGGTAGTAGGTACTTCTATCACCTATCCTACATCGACAGGAGCGAAATTTATTGCAGTAAATTTATTGAGGAGCAAAACTTGGCAAAGGGTTACCACATGCATGCGTCACGCTGCTTCTGCTCACCGCACTAGGCTCATGCAGCTGTCGTTGTCTCAATCTGAACGGCAGTCCCTCCAAGTCGACCGGTGCGGTGCTAAAGGGTGATACGGTCAAAATTTGGTCACACAACTTTTTTCATAACTTTAGACTGCGTACACCAAAATAGCTAATTTTTGGACCAGTAATGCTACATTATATGTAGCTTATACCATAAAATTTTCATCAAAATCGATTAAGTATTGGTTGATATATAGATAAAACCATCGACCTACCTTTTTCAAATTTTGTACAAAGGCGCTCCATAGTAAATTTTCGGAAATTTAAGGTCAGTAAAGCACAATTTTGATTATAGAACTACCAATACTGCTCCGATTTTTATCAAAATTTTACAGTATAATACTATTATGAAAATACGTTCTTAGTAAAATGTTGAGCCATTTTGTATGAATACTTTCAAATTTGTAGCAGTTTGAATATGAAAAAAACTGACTGGGTGCCACTTAAGCAAATATAACTTTGTAACGGATGGATCAAATTGAATGAAATTTTTACACAACATTTTGACATGCATACTTCACATACAGAAAAATTTTCATTGAAATCGGTTAAGTATTTTTGGCTCTATAAATAAAACAGTAAAAATGTGTTCTTATTTGTGAAAAAAAAATTTAAATTGCAGATCTCAGGGTTCAACAATATCTCCGCAAATACTAGACCGATTTTGATGAAAATTTTATGGTACAAGCTACATATAATGGACCATTACTGATCAAAAAATCAGCTGTTTTGGTGTACGCAGTCTAAAGTTATGAAAAAAAATGTGTGAACAAAATTTGACTTGACTTGACAAAATTTGACAAAATTTGACCACCGAAACAAGTATAACTTTGTAATGCCTGGATCAAATTGAATGAAATTTTTTCACAACATTTTGATATGTATACTTTACATACAGAAAAATTTTCATTGGAATTGGTTCAGTATTTCTGGCTCTATAAATAAAAGAGTAAAAATGTGTTCTTATTTTTTAATCCTCTTTGTACAACATTTTAAAATTGCAGTTTTCAGGATTCACAATATCTCCGCACATACTAAACCGATTTTGATGAAAATTTTATGGTGTAAGCTACATATAATGTACCATTACTGGTCCAAAAATCAGCTGTTTTGGTGTACGCAGTCTCAAGTTATGAAACAAATTGTGTGACCAAATTTTGACCGTATCACCCTTTAGAATGGTGTGAGCTTATCTGGACCACGCCATGCCAAGCCTTCTTGAAATTGAGACACAGAGAAGAAACAAAAATATGCGCCTCGACGGCCTTTTGACCTACCCAAGCAGCAAACCTGCTCGATTCCTTTTACCTCACGTTGTTGATATCGGTTTCTTTTTTCCTCGTCGGCTGACGAGTCAATTATTCATAACTTCGGTCGTGACCGTTTGTCCGGACTGAAAAAAAAAAACGATTTCGTTTGGACTAATTGAAATATCACTTTCTGTTTCGCGGTGCTTGTGAGCTTTTTTTTCCAAGCACTAATTATGATTTTGGCAGATCGTTGACGAAATTATTGGTAGGTGAAAACAAGACTTGGCTCGAAAGACGGAATGGAAGAATCCCTGCTAGCAACGTTCACGCTTTTCGGTAATTATAGCCGAAATCGTAACGGGCCACTAAACAGGTGATTGATTATTTTAGCAGTTGGTCAAATAGTTCCCATGAGATTCTATGCAGTGGAACGTGACTCAGAGTGAAACAGTAGATCAAAGAAGAAATGATGATGTAATCAGAAAACTAGGGTCTGGGACCATTTGGGCAGGGGGACCTATTTTGGGCACTTGCTGTTATAACTTAGTCAATTTCGAACCAATTGATCAGACTTTTGGAATACGGTGAGATACTCACAGTATCTAGCCATGTACAAAAATGCATATCAATTGGTTTGAAATTGACTGAGTTATAGCAGAAAGTGCCCAAAATAGGTCCCCCTGCCTGAATGGTCCCAGACCCTACATATCAGAGGGCATTCATGGCTTACATGTGGATGGGTCATATGTGTGGAGTAAGATTATAGAAGTCAAGAATAAAACACTTTTTAATAGTTATTAATGCAACAAGTTACAAAAAGATGATTTATTCGGCACGAGTCGTACCTACATTTATCTAGTGAGGCTTGATGAGTTGAATAAATACGAAAAGTGCTGAAAAAACTAAAAGTTTTGCAACACAATTTTATGCAATAATGTTTTTATTATACAACACAACTATGTGCCACAACTTTTCGTTTCAAGGAGGTTGAAAGGATACAGATCAGTGGGTGAAAAAAGGTCTTAGAGCTCAACAAGAGAGCTCTATGTTCATACAGGGGATAGACAAAATGATCGGGACAGGAAAAAATTTCACTTTAAAAAAAAAATCAAGTTGCTGTAACTTTTCCCAAAGTGCTTCAAATATTTTAAAATTTCCACCGTATGTTGATCAACTAGATGTGTATCAGTGGTCAAAATTTGGAAAAGATCGGGCGATTCTGCACGAAGTTATAAAGGGTTCAGGAAAAAGGTATAATTATCCAATAGCTAACTTCGAGCTGTTATATCTCCGTATTCAATGAACCGAATGCATTGAAATTTTGACCATTTATGAATTATATAATAAGCATTGAAAAACTTAGATTAGATTATTTTTCTAATAAAAAACCAAATTATCCAAAACTTCAACATCGTTTTAAAATTCAAGATGCTTATGACAATTCATTTATATTCCCTCTAATTGCCTTCAATATGAATATGTTTTAAACGGAAGTAACAATATAGCCGACAATAAATTGGAAAAGTATTGGGATGCATTTTGAAAATGGACCAGTTTACTAAAAAAATCATAAAACAAATGTAATCGCTATAACTTTATCTGGAGGCAGCTTTCGACTGAGGTATCTGGACACCTGGGAGGATTTTCGGCGTGGCAGTCGCAATTGCAATCAAACGATCAGATATTCTCCTTCATCCGACGTTTCGATGTGTATTACAACTTCTTCAGGGAAATAGGGGTGTTAATCGCTTTCGTTTTGAAAGGCTTTGTGGAAGCATAATCCGTCCGAAAAACTATTTAAAAAAAAACGTTGAAATCGACTTCTTGAACACTACTCAGTAGTGTTGTTAGAAGTGCGAACCGAATTCGGCAAAAATAACTAGTGGTCAAGAAGTCGATTCCAACGTTTTTTTTAAATAGTTTTTCGGACGGATTATGCTTCCACAAAGCCTTTCAAAACGAAAGCGATTAACACCCCTAATTCCCTGAAGAAGATGTAATACACATCGAAACGTCGGATGAAGGAGAACATCTGATCGTTTGATTGCAATTGCGACTGCCACGCCGAAAATCCTCCCAGGTATAACTTTATCTTTTGTATTCAATTTAAATCAAACGTTTTTCAAAGCTCATTATATAAGTCTTAAATGGTCAAAATTTAATTGCATTCGGTTCTTTCAATTTGGAGATATGACAGCTCAAATTTAGATATCGGATAATTATACCATTTTCTAGAATCTTTATATCTTCGTGCAAAATAGGACAAACATTTACAAATTTTGACCACAGATACACAACTAGTTTATCAACTTACAGTGAAAATTTAAGAATATTTGATGCACTTTGGGAAAAGTTACAGCTAGTTTATGAAAAATGAAAATTTTGCCTGTCGCGATCATTTTGTATATCCCCTGTACCGTAATCCGGGGTCAAATTGATCACATTTAAACAACTTTTACGGATAACATCAGTGTCAATTCAAATATTGCCAAAAATATTTCTGTAAAACCAGTACTCTGTGGATCTCCATAGAACAATGTGACAGAATTTTGTTCAACAAATTTAAACTTCAATTTAACTAACTCCAAATATAAAAAAAATGGAAATGTCACACGACCCATATAGCCGAGGCGGTAAACGCACGGGTATTCAGCATGACCATGCTGAGGGTGACGGGTTCGATTCCCGGTCGGTCCAGGATCTTTTCGTAAAGGAAATTTCCTTGACTTCCTTGGGCATAGAGTATCTTCGTGCCTGCCACACGATATACACATGCAAAATGGTCATTGGCAGAGGAAGCTCTCAGTTAATAACTGTGGAAGTGCTCATAGAACACTAAGCTGAGAAGCAGGCTTTGTCCCAGTGAGGACGTTACGCCAAGAAGAGAGAGAGAGAGAGGAAATGTCACTTTGGGGCGAAATTGATCAGTACACAATTAAGCATCGGTTGGGAAGGAGAATTTCCTTCCCCGCTTAGTTTTGCTCTTCTAAACCCGAATAAAGCATTTAAAATCTTATAACTAGTGAATTAAATACTTGAAATGCAAAATTAAATTTTCAAATTCCCCCTTAAACGCCTAAAGGTAGGCAATTTCATTTGAAATAAGTGATTTCTATCACACTAAATGACTATTTCATCATAAAATGAACTTTTTTTTTATTACTATTTCATGTTCTGATTAGCTACATAACTTCCTAACCAAGGCTCCACAAAAATGTTAAAACAAAGAATTTACGGGAAGTCCGATTGTTTAGTAGCGATGAATAGTATCTCTCCCATTAAAACTTCACTACCGACTTGTCATCAAAAATGAAGTCTACACTCAACTGTGTCCGGATTCAGAATGATAGTTGTATTTCTCATCAGCTTACATCTAAGTTTCCTACAACTAGAGTTACCTAGATTTACGCTACCTCACACAGACAGTTTATTGACAATATTTGGAATAACCCAACTGAGGCATCATAAACATAGCTCGGGTGACGCCCTTGCAAAGGTTGCAATTCGGCATAACCATAAGACATGCTTAACGGTCTCGCTATGTGAGTAATAAACAATAATAATAAAAATCCTATGACTAATGCGTAGCAGGAATGTTACAGATGATTTCAGCTAAATGAGAAATACATTGCAAATTCCTTGAAAAAATAAGGCAAAACTAGCTTTTTTCTAAAAATTTAAAAGTCTACAGTCTACACTCATCTCTAGATAGCTACGAACCAGATGACGTAAAAAGTTACGGCGCTTAAGAGTTCCTAGTATGGAATTACAATCTAGTACCCGAATGATCAATTTCACCCCGGTTTACGGTACATTGGGCAAACTGGACACTGCCCGGGCAGGTATCACTTGAAGAATATTGGCCAGATTCAGAGTGATATCTGTCGTTTCTGTAATACGGAACGTGAAACCTCGGAGCATCTGCTTTGCAGTTGTGGTGCTTTATACACGCGCAGGCAAAGATTTCTAAATAGTGGCTGGAGGCAAAATCGAAATGCCGCTTTTGTGAAGCTTTTAGTCAAGTGTGAATTAAATCATACATTACCAACCGGTTCGTATTGAAAAATCGCAGCAGGCGTTGCCGCGAACGGGTGTGTTTTTATTTTGCTTGTCACGTTTTCTTCGCGTTCGCAAATTTCACGGTTCCGCTGGTGGTTTGGTCGGTACTACGCCACCCGGAAAGTTTTGTCACGTGTGGACGCGTTGATTTGGCTTAGTTTAGAATGCTGAACTGTGAATAAATATCGAAGCAAAGTGAATTTTGACTTACCAGTGAGAAGAAAAACAACGTGGGTGGCGAGTAAGCGTTGCCGCGAACGGGTGTCAAATCCGCTTGTTATTTTTTTTTTTTTGCACGTTCTCAAAACGAACTTTATTTGAAGATTGCGCTGGTGGTTTGGCAGGTATTACGCCACCCCGTCAATTTTCTTCGTGTGAAAGTGTAATTCTTCAGCGTAGTATCCATTATTCGGGAGTTTCGGCGTAGTGCCAGTAATCGCTGACTCGGTTGATCGGTCCACGTCGTTTTAAGTGTACGCGGCAATGAAAACAATCCTATTTCGGTCGTTGCTGCATCGCTGGAGAAATAAAAGTTCAACTATATCACGGCAGACTATGAAGAACTTGGTGAGATCTTTCTAATTAAAAAACGTCATTTTATTCATACATGTGATATTTACTATACCTAAATACGCGCCAGAAACAAAAATGCAAATTTTTGATTCAGGAAGTGTTAATGCATTTCAGATATCCAATTGATATTCGGATGCATCAATGCGGGGCTTACTGTTTCAGAAAACGACCTCAAGATGTACGTGGAAGCCCTGTCATACTTGAAATGGGTCGTTGGAAGTGCAGTAGAGCTATCACCTTCCATATCCAGGACTAAAACTGTTTGCGTCTATGAATAAAAGTTAAAAATAGACGCAGACATTTTTCTTCCATAAAAGCACTGCCGGTCAGTGGGAGATGGATTGTACATACACACATACACACACATATGGGAAACCGTGACATTTCCAGCCGACTGGATGCAAGGCGTCTTAGTATTGCTGACTGCACCCCAAATTGGACTGACACAATAGTGTGCACACACCTTCAAAGTGTGATTGCTGCGCAGGACCACGTCGGATCGAGTTGGGGTCTTCGGTGCACTTATTCCTTGTGAATCAAGGAATAAGTGCACCGAAGACGTCGAGACGATCCGAGGCAATTGTGCACTTTTATCACACTTTTTAGGCGTACCAAAAATAGTGTGATAGTCCAATTTGGGGTGCAGTCAGCAATAAAGGAACCCAAAAAGGGTGACCAGACTGTATGCGATAACTGGCGGGGTATCATGTTACTGTGTATCGTTCTCAAAGTCCTCTGCAATATGACCCTTAACCGGATACAGGAGAAGATTGACACAACTCTCCGACGACAGCAAGCAGGATTCCGTGCCGGACGATCCTGTGTGGACCATATTGTCACGTTCCGTATCATCTTGGAGCAAATCAATGAATTCCAAGAGTCTCTCTACCTGGTGTTCATTGATTACGAAAAAGCTTTCGACCGTCTCAATAACGGAAACATGTGGGAAACCATCAGGCGCAAGGGTCTCCCTGAGAAAATCATCGGCCTCATTGAAGCACAGTACATGGCGTTTTCGTGCAGAGTACTGCACAACGGTGTTTTGTCCGATCCCATCCGGGTCGATGCTGAAGTGAGGCAAGGATGTATACTATCACCGCTACTGTTTCTCATCGTAATCGACGAGATCCTGGTTGGTGCGATTGACCGTGAGCCAAATCGTGGATTTCTGTGGCAACCCATTACCATGGAGCACCTAAATGACTTCGAACTGGCTGATGACGTTGCTCTCCTAGCCCAACGGCGCTCTGATGTGCAGAGCAAGCTCGATGATCTTGCCAATCGCTCCTCAGTGGCAGCTCTTACCATCAACGTCAACAAGACCAAATCGTTGGATGTAAACACGGTCAACCCTTCCAGCTTTACGGTAGCTAGGCAATCTGTGGAGAATGTTGAAAGCTTCCAATATCTTGGTAGCCAAATGGCGGCCGATGGCGGCACCAAGATCGACATAGGTGCACGGATCAAGAAGGCGAGGGCTGCTTTTGCGTTTTAGAATGTATGGAAAAACAACCAGATCCGTCGACGCACCAAAATCCGAATTTTTAACTCGAACGTGAAATCTGTGCTGCTATACGCCAGTGAAACCTGGTGTGTATCAGCGGAGAACACTCAACGGCTGCCGGTCTTCATCAACAGATACCTACGGTATATAATTCGTGCATGGTGGCCTCCACGCAGAAAAATGGCGCTTGTTTAAAACAATAAAACGCATGGTTGATTTTCAAACTGAGAATTTACTTATTCCAAAGTTATATTTAATTGTTTTCATTTAGAGTTTATCGATAAAAACAACCGATTACCATCATTTCATATAATGTCAAAAATTTCATTTGTTTCAACAAAATAAAAACCATAAACATGGTCCGAAAGCACTCACACACCTATAAAATGCTTACCCCAACATCGCCACAACGAAGAAGGTGCAGCAAATCCATCACGCCAACTTCCAAGTGCAGCTTTGGTCGTGATGGATAACGCGCAGGTACTCACGACAGCATCCACAAAAAGTTGATCGGCTTCGCCTTTTTTGCCCTTTTTTAGTCGTCCTGCTCCCAATCCGCTCACCGACGGTCTAAAAATAGATTTCCGAGCTGCCGCAGGAGCTGCCGTCACCAACACAATCGCATTCCGGCTTTGTTAGTCACAAAAGTGCAGTCGTTTAAAACAATCTGTTATTTTATGTTGAAACTACCAAATCTCTGTTTGTTCTAACAAACTGTCAAAAATTTCGTCAAATGAAAACATTTGTATTATCAAACAGTTGCAACAGTTCAGTTTAAACTAGAAATCAGTTTGTCGCTATAGTAAACTGAAAAATCGGTTGATTTGAACTAGAATTTAATTATGTTTACAATTTATTTTTCTGCGTGCACAATTGGATCTCCAACGTGGAGCTCCATCGTCGATGTCATCAAAAGCCGATAACGACAGAAATTCGGGAGCGAAAGTGGAGGTGGGTCGGGCACACTCTACACAGGGGCGGAAACGAAATCGGCAAACAAACGTTAGACTGTAACCCAGCAGGACATCGCAGCAGAGGCAGACCCAAAGGCTCATGGCGGCGCAGCGTCAATAACGAAATCAAGCAAGTCGACAGAAATTTGACCTGGCCACAGGTCAAGGCGATGGCTGGCAATCGCACAGGATGGAAATCTTTCAATTCGACCCTCTGCACCACCGTGGGTGCCCAGGACTAAAAGTAAGTAAGTAAGCTCAGGAAAATAACTATCTCCTCGGGCCCCTTTGAAAGGCATTACGTCCGGCATAGACTGGCGTTTGAGACTATCTATTTGACACTGCACAGTGGTCCACGAACCAGATTTACGAGGAAAGATGCATTCAACGCTGTTGGGTTGCGGGTCTTCGATGCCAGTGGACTGTAGTTTGGTGATCGCTCCCAACACGAACCGTGATATTCCAGCAGGTGTAGTGGGGGGGGGGGGGACTAGTAGCAGAGTTCACTCCTCTGCAGGATTCCACATTTTTGGCAGCAATTCCTTCTAATGAGGAGGTAATACGCGCGCGACGTGGTTATAAAACTACCGACATATATTTACATTACAAACTGTACATTTTATTTACAGGAGTACACACTTAAATTCAGAAATTGATCTCGGTAAACGGTTTACCGAGAATCCAACAGCTGATATCTCGGTAAAATATTTACTGATTCTCGGTAAAAATTTTACCGAGATTTCGGCAAACCATTACCGAGTCTCGGTGAACTTTGCCGAGATCTCGGTAAAAAGTTGGATTACCGAGATCTCGGCAAAGTTTTAACGACATCTCGGTAAAACTTTTACCGAGATTCAGTAAAAATTATTACCGAATTCTCGGCTGTTGGATTCTCGGCAATCCGTTTGCTGAGGTCGGCGATTTAATTTACGTGTGTACACGACAAACATTTAACATATTGAAATGACTGCTGGGGCAAGCCCACACACTAAGATCAGCTCGGTATTTTCCCCATCTTTTTACTGAGTTCTCAACAGCAGATTTAACTCGGTACGCTCGGTTATTTATTTTGCGGATATTCTGTAAATGAGTTACCGAGCTCAGCTCACAAACTGTCAAAAGTTACTGAGTCACGGTAAATATCGTTACTGGTGAACGGTAATACGATTACCGAGTGTACCGAAATAAATCTGCTGTTGAAAACTCAGTAAAAAGATGGAAAAAATACTGAACTCAGTGAATAAATTACTGAGCTGGAACATCTGAATCTTAGTGTGCAGCAGCGATTGCCGTCCGATACTAAGGAGTGTATCGTAAAGTAGTTGAAAATGTTTAAACTAGCCTCAAAAATAGTTTAATACAACTTTTGAGTAATTTTATTTTTGGAGATACTGTATAAATCCTTGAAAAAAGAAATGGCTTTTATGATTTTTTAAAAATGTTCTTTTAATTGGGGGTTTAACCTAGATTACTAAACGCATGTTTTTAAATTTTTGCACACCTTCAAAAAAATTGAAATTGCGAAAAAAGTTCGATAATGTTCAAAAATTGTTAACTTTTTTGTGCAAATATAATAAGCTTCAAAATCCTCATGATATACGCAAATTATTTTTTTCAAGAAAAATCTCCACTGCATTTAAGCGCAATTCTTAAAAATGAAAAAAGGCCATTTTTGAGGAACCCCTTTTTTCTATGCTCCTCCAAATCATGTTTACGCAATTAAAAAATACATAAAAAGAAAAATTCGCATTTGTTTAAATAGAGTATGTTTTTTAATTTATGGACGAGTAAGTTAGAGCAAAAAATAGAATTTTATAACATTTTAAGATATTAAAAGCAGAACTTTAAAGTTTGATAAAAAAATATACGTTTTTTGGAGTGGACCATTTTGTAGATATAGGAGATTTTTCTATCGAAAATATGAATTTTGAAAGTCGGAGTTGAATGATATGTTATGTGCACATAACTGTTAACAAACACCAATATTTTTCAGATTTTTCATCGTACAAATTTTACTCGCTACAGATTTTTGAAGTGTTGAAAAATCTTAATAAAAATGCATTTTGTGCAGATTTTTATTTTGTGAGGTGTATTCATTTAACCATATTTTCAATAATTCAAAACATTTTCCAAATGTTTCCAAGGTATTCTAAACTTAACTATATTGTGAAGATTTCATAGAAGAACCGAAATGAAAAGACCAACCCAGCTTCGAGATAGAGCATTCTGAACATTTTCAACTACATTCCGATACACTCCTTATACTGACGAGAAGTGATAAATTAGCTCACAACCTCCGTATGACGTCGTCGATGATCGTTGCCGTAGATAAACGAATAGAAATTTCTCCAAAACACGATACTCGTAGTTGTGGTAGTATAGAAGTACTTCATTTCCAGAGCGAATGTAAATCAGCAGATTTCCGAATTGGATGTCACTGATGGTTCCAATGACAGTGGTGTATTTAGGGCGGGCACCGCTAGTCCCAAACAAACGCCTTCAAATGAGTTCTTAGGCAAATAAGAACTGATCAATTTATAAAACGGACAACTTTACAAGGCTATAAAAAGAAGACGCGTAGTTTAAATTTAACCACCCTTGCTTCGTTGTTCAGTACATCATCTTCCATTATAGTAATGATTTTTGAATCGAATAAAAATAGTTTGCCCCCACCCATCATAAACCCTTTTTAAAAAACTATGATTTTTTTCTTAAACGCCTGTAACTTTTGAACCAAAATAGATAACGACCATCTCAGCGCACGAAAGGACGCGTCTTCAAAGTTTCTTGGGCTACTTTGATGAAAAATTGAAACTGAAAAAGTTAACGCCAGAAAACCGGTTTTTCTTGAACCACCCTAAGCTTATTCAGAAAAATACCTCTAGATCGGTCTATTTTAAAGCTACATAAAAAGTGTCTTCAGCAAACTTGCTCAAAATTGATAGATCTACAACTTTCCCGAAGAATGTATATAGTTAGTCATGCAAATAAAAAAGTTTGGTTACCAATTTCTTTGAAAATATGGACCACCCTAATTTTCATGTATATTAAAAAGAGGGCCTTAGTTTTAGGAACAACTTTGTAGAAGACCATATTACTATAGAAAATCATTTGAAGGCGCTGGATGCATCTTTCCTCGTAAATCTGTTTCGTGGACCATTGTGCACTGTCTTTGAAGGAAATACCAATGAACCCAAGTAACCACGATGCTGAAGCCTTGTTGCAAGCAGATATACGGTGTATTTAGAGCAATAATTACTTTATATGCAACCTTAAGGTTGATTTGAAGCGAAGTTAACTTGAAACTTTAATAGATTTCCTGAAATGTCCATAGAAACCCCCTAGAAGCTTGTGAGTCTCTCTGGAACGCCCTTGAAACCCTCTAGAACACGCTTAGACACCATGAAATGCCTACAAAAACCCCTTAAAGCGCCCCGAGACCTCTTGTATCGCCCATAAAATGCTCTGAAAACTCCTGAAACACTCTTCGGCAAGTCCTCTGAAAATGCTTGAAAACGCCCGTGAGGGTGCAGTCTTGTTGCTCCAAAGAACAAAAAAATCTAAATTATCAACACAGGGTCAAAAACAGCATATTTTTTACTTCCGCTTAAACTTTTTTTTTTAGTCCAATAATCCATACCCCTAATTTTCTAACTTTTCGCGCTATAAACCAATGGAATTAACAAGCAATTTCTGTGAAAAGGGTTACACTATGATTGCATATATTTACATTTACATTGCTCTACAATGCTAAAGAACAAAGGGTAATTTTAATCGACAACGGATTTCAATTCGTTCAAGCGATTGTTTGCTTGTTTGTCTGTTTACAGATTTTATTTACAGCAAATTTTGCCACTCCTTGTCGTTGCTCGACAGGGACCTGGCTCGAAACTTTCTTATCGTTCTTTTACGGTCCTATCATGCGCTATACTTTCGTCTCTACGATGTCCTTCCTGTAAATTGCTGCTGCTGTGTAGCATCATTTCCCGTACGTACGCCGACATATCTGATGAATTAGGGGTATCACGATAATCTCACCCACCCACTCTCGATGGACGCTGCTCCAAATGCGGATGTGTGTATAGGTTTTTTGCTATAGATTTGTCTCTAAGCATATGGTACAACTCTGAACGATGCAAACAAATGAATGGTCTGTTCATGTTGAACTAAATTGTTTAATCTGATAAAATATCTAATTAGACCGTTGCTGGAAGAGTACAAAAGAAATCATCAACAGTTCAGTGATTCGGAAATTCGAACAGATGAATGAGCGTGTGATTTGCTCGTCTCGTGTGTAGATTCTATAACGGGCAAATGTAATTGGAAAGGTAACAGGATATCATTGAAGCGGTAATCATCGGGACCAGTTTTAATAGTGTGGTTTAGTTAGATAGCAAATTATTACGCATTTCATATTTTTGTTGATAACTATCACAGTTATGAGGGTTATTGATTCATTTTGGTTTACAACTTGTGCTCTTCATAAATACATTCAGACATACATTTATTTGCTCAACATCACACACATCAACATCACACACATCAATAAGACACAATCAACTGTAATACGCCACAATACTCGGTTCATGGTCTTCCGTCTCGCCCGCCTAATGTTCGTCTGGTACACCAATTGTGCTCTCTACGCTCCACGACTTCTTATGCCTACCGTATCAACCAAGTTTGCAGGGTTGTTGTCCGGCATTATTGCAACATGCTTTGCATACAGCTGCAGGTCGTCCTTACACGCTTAAATGGCTACGCCCAGAAAATGTGTGCGGGATATTTTTTTTAAAGACACGAACACGTTCAATGCTTCCAGTGAGCTATACGCTCTTTGAAGAAACCACGACTCTAGACAACACTCAGTGGCATAGCCGCAAACTTTTCCTGACAGCTGCACCGGGAATCGAACCCGCGTTCCCTAGCACGATGCGACTGAGTTCTTGGGGACACTAGCCGCACGGCCACGAAGCCACACAAATGTGCCAATGTTACACATTCTTTGTGCGGCATGGATGTTTATTGAAAAATAGTACTTTTATTTTGAAGAGTAGCACGCGTCGCTCGATAACTCCGAGTGCTTGCAAGTCCTCTTGAGCATGGCCCATGACTCGTGTTAAAAGAGGACCGCCGGTCTTATTAGAATTTGGTGCTACGTATGGACTTTTTAATGGAGTAAGCCAAATCAATGAGCTGTAGGCTGTTGCCTATTCGTAAGTTGATAGGTGCTGCCTGAACTTTACAATAAACTTTCTTAATTATTCCTGGCCTGCCTGAGCTTTTAAGTCTTCTATGATTCGTCGTCGTCCCCTCGAAATTTAATTAATTTGCGTGAAAAATTAGCATTACATCGTTAAAATTCACAAAATAAAAAGCACAGAGAAGCAGACGTCACACCCTACACGAACTCTATCGATCACCTTTTTAACGGTGAATTCAAATATTTAGTAGTTGATCAATTGGCCACGAGCGGCGCTCACATCGTTTTTGCTCCTGTTCGACGTTTGCTCACTACCGCAATCTAGCGGTTGCGCGGCCAAGCACAGCATGATTAGTATTGGGCGGTTACGTTTTCGTTTCCCAGATCATCTTCCGTCGTCTGTCACTTAAAACGAATGAGTTCGTGGGAAGTTATCAAGCCGGCTTCATCGACGGCCCAACGCATCACCTGTTGATCGACTTCAAAGCGGCATACGACAGTATCGACCGTGCAGAACTATGGAGAATCATGGACGAAAACGGCTTTCCTGGGAAGCTGACTAGACTGATTAAAGCAACGATGGGCGGTGTGCAAAACTGCGTAAGGGTTTTGGGTGAACTATCCAGTTCATTCGAATCTCGCCGGGGACTGCGACAAGGTGATGGACTCTCATGCCTACTCTTCAACATCGCCCTGGAAGGTGTGATGCGACGAGCCTGGCTCAACAGCCGGGGATGACCACAAAATCCGGACAATTTGTGAGCTTTGCGGACGACATGGACATTATCGCCAGAACATTTGGAACGGTGGCAGAGCTGTATACCCGCCTGAAACGCGAATCAGCAAAGGCCGGACTGGTGCACACTGGGGCAGGATTGAAAATACACGGAAAAAACCTCTAGCTCGTCGAGATGTCGAGATACGCACTTGGTGTCTTCAGAGAAAATATTTCTATGAACAAGGTCGATATTTTAAACGGTAGCATATTTTTCTTACGTTATTCATATAAAAGTCCTATAAGTCATTTTGGCCATCTTTCATTTTAGCGGTATGGTGTCTTCGGCAAAGTTGTTCGGCTATTTATGCTAAAAAAGTTTGCCGAAGACGTCAAATTTCCAAAGCCTACTGTTCTTGAGATATTAGTCGTTTTATAAAATACCTACCTAAAATCGAGTTTTTTCATTAAATTACGTTTGTAAACAAATTTAATGTCCGTTTTCGAGTTATAATAATGAAAAATACTAAAATAAAACATATGTAAAATAAATTAGTTGGAAAAAACAAAATATGCATTGATTTTTCATAGAAAGTTCCTGAAAATCACGAAAAATGTATATAGGACGTTCTTGCAGTCGGGCAAGTTCGGGCAAGTTTTTTCATCGGCGATCACCTAAAAAATACATAAGCTTTCATGTAAATTTTTTTCACCGACATGATATTTGATGATTTTTTTTAAATAGCGTTCAAAGTTTACTGTTTTGTGTGAATTAGTACAACATTTTTGCACATATTTTACCATGTTGTATGTTGCCAAGTGAACCATGAGAAGTATAAATGCAATCTAGTTACAGGTTTAGTCATATTTAAGCTTCAAACAAATTGTAAAACACAAAAATGTCCGAAACGCCAATAAAAGTGAGTTTTTAGATCATTGAACACACAAAAAATATTTCTATTAAATAAAATTATATAAGATAATGATAAAACCAAGGCTAAATGGCGTGTTTAGGACATTTTTGTATTTTACAATTTGTTTAGAGCTTAAAAATGACTAAACCTGTAACTAGATTGCAATTATACTTCTCATGGTTCACTTGGCAACATACAACATGATAAAATATGTGCAAAAATGTTGTACTAATTCACACAAAACAGTAAACTTTGAACGCTATTTAAAAAAAATCATCAAATATCATGTCGGTGAAAAAAATTTACATGAAAGCTTATGTATTTTTTAGGTGATCGCCGATGAAAAAACTTGTCCGAACTTGCCCGACTGCAAGAACGTCCTATATACATTTTGCGTGATTTTCAGGAACTTTCTATGAAAAATCAATGCATATTTTGTTTTTTCCAACTAATTTATTTTACATATGTTTTATTTTAGTATTTTTCATTATTATAACTTGAAAACGGACATTAAATTTGTGTACAAACGTAATTTAATGAAAAAACTCGATTTTAGGTAGGTATTTTATAAAACGACTAATATCTCAAGAACAGTAGGCTTTGGAAATTTGACGTCTTCGGCAAACTTTTTTAGCATAAATAGCCGAACAACTTTGCCGAAGACACCATACCGCTAAAATGAAAAATGGCCAAAATGACTTATGGGACTTTTTTGCGAATAACGTAAGAAAAATATGCTACCGTTCAGAATATCGACCTTGTTCATAGAAATATTTTCTCTGAAGACACCAAGTGCGTATCTCGACATCTCGACGAGCTAGAGGTTTTTTCCATGTATTTTCAATCCTGCCCCAGTGTGTGATGGTGAACGCCTCAAAAACAAGGTACATGCTGCTAGGCGGGACCGAACACGACCGGATCCGTCTGGGTAGTAATGTTACGATAGACGGGGATACTTTCGAAGTGGTGGAGGAATTCGTCTACCTCAGATCCTTACTGACGACTGACAACAACGTGAGCCGTGAAATTCGGAGGCGCATCATCAACGGAATTCGGGCCTACTACGGGCTCCAGAAGAAACTGCGGTCGAAAAAGATTCACCCACGCACCAAATGCACCATGTACAAAACGCTAATAAGACCGGTGGTCCTCTACGAGCACGAGACATGGACCATGCTCGTGGAGGACCTACAAGCACTAGAAGTTTTCGAGCGACGCGTGCTAAGGACGATCTTCGGCGGTGTGCAGGAGAACGGTGTGTGGCGGAGAAGGGTGAACCACGAGCTCGCTGCACTTTTACGGCGAACTCAGCATCCAGAAGGTGACCAAAGCCGGAAGGATACGGTGGATAGGGCATGTTGCAAGAATGCCGGACAACAACCCTGCAAAGCTAGTGTTTGTAACTGATCCGGTTGGCACAAGAAGGCGTGGAGCGCAGAGAGCACGATGGGCGGACCAGATGGAGCGTGACCTGGCGAACATTGGGCGCGACCGAGGATGGAGAGCAGCAGCCACAAACCGAGTATTGTGGCGTACTGTTGTTGATTATGTCATGCCTTAATGATATTGAACAAATAAATGTACAGTACTGGACGATATAAAGTGCGCATTGGCTGTTTTCCATACAAAATGCTCATGTTCAGGGGGTCGAATCTCAGCTTCTAATGCAACGATTGATCCCACATTTTGTCTGGATATTCGTAATAACTTGAAATTTGATCTGTGAAAAAAGAAAATATTTCTGAGCAAAACTTTTAAAATATCGTAAAACTTCCATTTCAAGAAAAATAGCTAAATTGAGATATTTTAATTATTTTGTAAACGGATTACTTGAAGTAATTGGTTTGTTCAGAAAAGTTGTGTGTTTCGTTAGACTAATCAACTTTGCAAAAGAATATATTTACCTAACAATTGAAATTTCAAAATTATACCAAAATAAAAAATTTTCATTTTTTCTTGATATGGAAATTTTGCGATATAATAAAAAGTTTTGCTCAGAAATATTTTCTTTTTTTACAGATCAAATTTCAAGTTATTACGAATGTCCAGACAAAATTTGGGATCAATCGTTGCATTAGAAGCTGCGATTCGACCTCCTAAACATGAGCATTTTGTATGAAAAACAGCCAATGCGCACTTTATTTCGTCCAGTACTGTATGTATGTATGTTTTCGTGACGTAAAAACTGAAATTTGTTCCAAGAGTCATGTCTGTTTCTCTGTGTAAAAAGATTAGAAAAAACCTAAAAATATTTTAACACATGCATTACTTAGCAGCAATTTCGAAAACTATGTTTAATTACATGACTCAAACATACACCGTTATGGCATTAGATTAAACGACATTGTTGGTGTACCATACACCTTTTTGCTGGACCTACACCGATGTAATAGTAAACCAATAAATACTTATAATGCATGTCATGGTGATCTGTCAATAAACAGTTCATTGTGCATGTTCAACCAACAATCGTCTAGGATAAACTTAAAAGGATTACGGAAAAAAATATTCGTATAAATGCCCCAAGCGCAAAAAAAATAGAAAGAGTAGTCTGTTTAATAAATTTTGAAAATCTCGAATTCATCAATAAAAAAACAATAGAAATGTAATTAGGCTAATGA
This sequence comes from Aedes albopictus, assembly GCF_035046485.1. Lineage (NCBI taxonomy): Eukaryota > Metazoa > Arthropoda > Insecta > Diptera > Culicidae > Aedes > Aedes albopictus. The sequence continues at coordinate 205,309,420 of NC_085137.1, read as the reverse complement.
ACATACCGGTGCATATGTCAATTGTAAGTCATAATGTTCTCAGCAGTAGTCTTTAGCCATGCCAGTTCCTCTCTCGTTGTAGGATCACGGATTGTTCATATGAACATTAACGTAGGACGATTATGCATAGAGAGGCAGTGTATGAGGCTGGCACGGGGACCATCGTTTTCGTATTGTACCTTTCCATGATTTCATTGTCGTGTGATTAGATTTCACAGTCAAAAAGGGAACTCCCGACAACGGTAAACGATTCAGAAAAGTTGGTTCTCAATGCATCCTTCGAGACAACCGATTGCTGCTGCTGCCGCTGCTGATGGATGATCAAGATAAAAACGGTCGGAATAGAAACATCCACTGTGAAGAGGCAGATGTAAATCCTTGTGAATTAATACGTATTTAACCGCACGTTTAAACGACTCCTCAACAGAACAGACAGACAGACAGTATTGTCCTATGGCCTGATGTGTGTGGTGGGTATGGTTTTTGCCTCTTTTCCGTCGTTCGGGCTGAATGGCTGTGGATTGGTGTTAATTCGTCGATGGGATCATCCACGCAAGCTGAGCCTCAAATAAACACATCTGCGCGTAGGGCGCACACTTTGTGGCCTACCTTTTGCATACAAAGCATGTGAGAAGGATGATTTTGTTCGAGTCAATGGCACGAAAAAAAAGGCGAAGGGGATTCTTACCGGCCGTTGCGGCTTCTTACGGAACGAGCCGTAATCGTTTTTGACGCTTTTGGAGTGCCTAGATAGAGCAAAGATCCCAAAAGGGTATATCGAAGAATATTGAGACATCATTCAAATTGTCTTTAGTGGTTGTGGTACATCTCAGGTAAAATAGTCGTCAAAAGCGCATAAATGATAAATTAAAGATCATACATAAGAAAGTTTTTTTTTGCACAGCAAATGGAGTATCAAAACAAGTCTAAAGAACAACTTACTCATAAGCATGTGAATCTCTTTTATAATAGCGTAAGAACAGAAGATTAGCAACACTTAATAAATGGATACTCTGTGGAGCAATTTTTAAAATGACCCTTTTCAATCCTTAATTTGATTGGATAATTTTTGGGTTCATATACAATGTATATTATACATATATGAGAGATTAAAAAGTTGTATTAAAAATATTTTTAGCCTTAGACTTGTTCATCTCTAGTGTCCCATATTTCTTCATTGTTAGATTAAGGGCCGCATTTACAAATATGGGAGTCCGGGAATTGGAACCCATATATTTAGAACTTAAAAGGGTTTTCTTGGGAAGCTTCTTGAAACGTTGTAACCAAAATGTTACCAGACGGTGTGCACACCTGCATAAGCGGTTCGAATGAATTATAGAGTACATTCGGATCTTGCTGGGGACTGCGACAATGTGGCAGACTCTCATGCCTACTTTTCAACATCGCTCTGGAAGGTGTAACGCGACGAGCCTGGCTCAACAGCCGGAGTATATAGCCAAGCCATAGCTGTAAGGACGCGGGTATTCAGCATGGCCATGCTGAGGGTGACGGGTTCGATTTCCGGTCGGTTCAGGAGCTTTTCTCAATAGAAGTTTCCTTGACTGCTATTGTAAGTGTTTGCCGTTCAGTGTGGAATGTTTTTGAGATTTTGTTGGAATTCGAATCGTGTACTTTTATAATATAGTGCAAGTAGTGTCCGTAAGTAGTAATTTTCGTCATATTTTCGCGAATTTGTTAGTATTCTATAGTTGGTTCGGCCAAAATATATTGCTAATGAATTTTTTTTAACATCTCGATCAAGTTTTGAAAAAAGCGTATTTTAAATATGATCAAATAACTGATAATATATAAAAAAATGAATTTGTTTTATTTTTTAATTTTTATTTTATTTTCTGTGGTTGATAAAATGATCAAATCTATGAAATGATCAAATCTGTTGTGTATTCACTTTCAAAAATGAATTCCACGAGAATTTGCTTAGAATGTTTGAAAATCGTCGTTTAATCTCAGAGGACGTACCCAAGACCGCAATTTACCGCGGCATTTCGCATAGAAAATCGCTTTTTTTCTCTGTTCGGGACATAACCACTGCGACCAATATTTGATCTATTGTGGTATACCCCGTGTCCTTTGTATAGTGCATGTCGTATTACTTTATCGCCATTGAGATGATATAAACGCATAAATGCGATATAAAGTATTTGGTTTTGTTATAGTAGTCATTTTCAACATTTTTTTTTATCTTTATTTATTACATTTATTAACAAGTAACTTAAGACAATGTCTTTTTAATGTTACAAAACATATATTAAATAGTAGGACAAGTGGCCAGAAATTGAAGATGACATTCAATACAACTCTATTACACTTATGTTTTAAAACTGTGTTGAAGTGTTGATGCATATCCTTTTAAAAACTGCTGCAGATCTTTCTACAGTTATAAAGTTTGGTAGAGAGTTCCAAATAGCAACACCTTTCACGAAAAACGAATTTCCATATTTAACTGTGCGATGCCTGGGAAGAAGAAACTTTCTAGACCGTGAACTTCTGAGTGGAATTAATTTTCTATGTAAGTATAACGGCTTTTGGCCTTCAAGTAGCTTGAAAATAAATAAACAGCATCTCAATTTAGAAAAAAATTCAAATCGACATCCGATCAGACGTGCCTGCAAATGTGAGACTGACGAAAAACGACTTAAATGAAAAACAAATCTCACGCAGGCGTTGAGAGCGACTCGCATTTTATTTAGAGAACGAGCAGATGCTTGGAGGAGCAGAAAATCGCATTCAATAAAATGAGGTAATACTATACTTTTAAAAAGTTTCAATTTAATATCAGTGCTAAGAAAATGAGCCCCAAGCTGAAGATTCCGCAGTTTAGCGTCTACTTTTCCACATTGTCTTTTTTTCCACATTGCGCAAAAAAATCATCCCATTCAAAATTTGAAGTAATCTTGAAGCCTATTTTTTTTTTTGCAGCTTCTACAATATCAGTATCGTTTAACTTCAGTTGTGGTTTGCTTAATTGCCGATTCTCATTTATCATTATAGCAAAAGTTTTTCTAACATTCAGTGATAAACCGTTACTTCTTGCCCATGACGATATTCTATCTAAATCTTCATTAGCTAAAGCAGCAATGGTTTCAGTTGAAAAATTTGAGCAGTCAAAAATCAATTGTACATCATCAGCGTAGATATGAACTTTGCAATGTTTTAGAACATTCCGCAGATCATTGATATACAATGTGAATAGTATAGGCCCAAGGATGGATCCCTGTGGTACACCAGACGGTACTGGAAGAAAGCTTGATATACTATTATTACTGCAAACTGACTGATATCGTTCACTGAGATATGACTTGATTAAATTTGCTGCATCACAAGAAAATCCAAAATTTCGAACTAGTTTCCTACACAGCATTCTATGGAAAACGGAGTCGAACGCTTTGGAAGAATCAAGCAAAATAAGAGCAACGGGCTTTCCAGAATCAATTAATATTCCGATGTCGTCTAATATTTTTAACATGGCTGTTTTCGTACTGTGTTTTGGTCGGTAACCAGACTGGAAAGGTGTAAGAAAATCGTTATTGTTGATATATTCCGAAATCTGGAAGGATTCTGATTCTGATTGATAGGTTCCGCTTTTTTCAGTCAAAATCGGATCCCTTAACGAGTATGTACGTCAAGAAATGATACCGATATTGACCATGCATCGGAACCCTAGTCCTTTCTGTTTCAAACCAGTGTACACCGAATAAAAGATTAGGAATACTAACCCATGTTTCCTTGTTTCAAGATCCATTTCGGCCACACCTAAACCGAGACCTTTAACTTTCAACCAGGTGTGAAATGTAATAAGGACCAAAGTGTTTTCCTTTGATTACTAAAATATGCTGTTCCACTAGTTGGAAACAGTTAGGACTAGGGTTCGATTTGGTAGATCTTTCGCCAAAGATCGTCAAAGATCGAGCATATTCCTGAGCAGAAAAGAATATCAACAGCATAATAAAATACACACTCAGTTGAGCTCGGCTAATTTCCATTCTTTTGCCGAGATTCGCACAGCCGAGCGCTCGGCAATCGCAATTTAACCGAGATATCAACAAAAAGTCAGGTTTGTTCATAGCAGCACCTATGGGTGCCGCTATCATCAAACATTAAACGTCAAGTGTTTAGCCGAGATTTCAGCAAATGAACTTTAACCGAGATTCGCACAGCCGATCTCGGCATTTTGTTTTAAGTGTGTATGTTATTTTGGCATAATAACTGTATAATAGAATCAGAAATTTTTATGTTATTAACATATCTTATTATGTTATGAACTTATCTGTCATAAGCGGAAAAATAACAAAAATCATAACAAAAAAAATGTTCCTGGAAGACTAATTTAATAACATGTTTTGTTAGATTCAACACACTTAAAACAGAATGCCGAGATCGGCTGTGCGAATCTCGGTTAAAGTTCATTTGCTGAAATCTCGGCTAAACACTTGACGTTTAATGTTTGATGATAGCGGCGCCCATAGGTGCTGCTATGAACAAACCTGACTTTTTGTTGATATCTCGGTGAAGGACAGACTTGTTAGGATCCCAAAATGGCCGTCACAATGGCCGACTTTGGTACCTACTCAAGATTTCGAGCGTACAAATCTTTTCGTAAACAAAACCAGCACGCTTGAACTTTTTATTTTAGGCTTTTTACAAGTGAGCAAGAACAGAATAATAAAATGCACTGTTGTTTGAAGCTCGCTTTTTGAGATTTGTGCGTCTGAAGTTCTGATGCATTGTTGAAGCGGGATTTCAAGACGTTTGTCCTTAAATTGTGATTGCCGAGCGCTCGGCTGTGCGAATCTCGGCAAAAGAATGGAAATTAGCTGAGCTCAACTGAGTGTGAATAATAACTTAATAACAATAAAACTTGCAGTGAATTTGAAAACTTGTTATTGGTGTATTATAGTTCATCACATATTTGTACATTTTCAATAATAGAATAATAACAAAACTTGGTCTTCAAAAAAGTATATTATTGAAATGTTATTTAGTTGGTGAATCTCAATAACTTGATCATAACAAAATAAGATTGCATGTTATCAAAAAATGTTATAAAAAAGTAATACTTTGATAAGTTGATAATAACAAATTATGGTATAAAAACCGGCAATGTGATTCTATTGTAATAATCTGATATCCTCCTCTGCTCGGGTTTTAAACCCCCTCAACCATTCATCCATCAGCACGGGTCGCCTGACACCTTGAATTGAAGTTATGTGTTTGGTGAACTTTTACCCCCGGAATAGGTGATCCGTTGTGCTATTCTAAGCCGGCAACTACACGGGCATAGTAGGTAGGGATAGTTACATAGATCAAGATTCAGTTTGGTAAGCGATGTGAAAAATGCAACTGTTAGTATAAACAAAACACATATACAAGCAATTGTGTCTGGGGGGAGTCTGGCCAAAGTCTACGCTCCATACAAATTTCAAAATTTTTGTATGGACGAAAGTCTACGGAGGGGGGGGGGGGGGGGGGGGTTCTGAGATGGTCAAAATTTGACCAACGTGGTTTATGAACAGCCCCTTACAACCAGATATCAATTCAACTTAATTTCATATGGGGTATGTGTGCCATCAGAAATCTCACGTTCCCATATTCAGCTTATCCGAAAACAAGCGATTACCCGAGCCAACACATGGTCGCATATGATGTAGAATAGGATGCTAAAGTGGAGGCGATATGCGTACACTTTACACGCGGTTAAATGGAAGCTTGTACGCATATCCCAAGGAACAATTGAAAGTCATTAATAAGCATGCATGTCGAACTATTGCCGGTTTATAACATTCGCAGCTAAACAAAACCAAATGCTTAATAATAAGCTGAAATGTTGCTATTTACATTGTAAATAAGCCAAAACGTAACATTTGGCACGTATGTGAACAGCAATTTAATTATAAGCTTAACAAACTACAGCAATATTGAGGTTTACATAAGTTGAACAAATGCTTTCGATGTTTAATACTTCAGCTAATGTGGGAACGTTCAATAATGGTTTGACAGTAAGCTATATAAACGGATTTATGATTTATTTGTTCAATTATCACGTTTCGATTGAACAGCAGGTCAAAGTGATTATAATATAACAGTACTGGAACGTTGCTCATTTTTGTCCGTGCAGTTGAATCCCGGAATTTTCGACTAGCGAAGTTGGATTTTTCTCCAAATCCGTGCGTCGGACCTAACTTCGGAAGTGGTGCACTGTATAGCGGACCAGGTTTACTATACAGCACACCACTTCCGAAGTTAGGTCTGACGCATGGATTTGAAGAAAAATCCAACTTCGTTAGTCGAAAACTCCGATTTTCAACTAAATTGAGAATATTGAATAGAGGAATCAACGTATTTTGGACACAGCGTTACACCAATATATTTTGGACACTTCCATTTGTTTTTGCCGTAATTGTCCAAAAAATATTGGCTCGTTGCTGTGTCCAAAATATGTTGGTTCCTCTATGTATTGATGTTTGTTGCACACCAATGCAAAATATGCGAAACATTTGCTTATTTTCGTAGCAATTTCGAAGTTGTAGTCATTTTTTTAATAGATATTTACAACCTGCCATAAATCTGAATATGGATCTTTCACAACATTGCGAAGATATTACACTCTCTGCGAGCAACTTACCAATTCCAGGATGGCGTAGTAGTCAAGGCATGCGACGGGTGACTGGGAGATCACGAGTTCAAATCCCATGTTGAGAAATGTTTAGAAGAGCTTGTGTGTTATAAATGCGTTGAGATACGATAAATAAACATGATTGAAGTATAATTGCACCTCGCACTTCAATTTGTTTTTGTTTTCGCAGAAGGTTATTATATAGCTGAATACAAGTTTAATATGAGGCTGTATTAAAACACATATTACTTCCGACTGTAAAGCCTGTATCGCGCTTGCAGAAAAGATTGCTGAATAACTTCTCCACTTTTGTTTCGCCTGATTACAAGCTGTGATGAAATAATGTTAAACTGTAATTCAATCAAATGTGGAATAAAAATGTCATTGCAATGATGGTTAAATGAGTGAATGTTCCTTGGGATGGCCTCCACTTTAGCATCTTATGTCATCAGAGCTCCAACGCGGGACATTGATTTGGAAAGATGCATAGTAAGGTGAAATCATGATCTTTTTTTTGCTGACGAATACGTAGCGATTTTTTTTTGTTCGTAGAATACGAAGCACTCATTTCTTCTACCAAGCATTTCTTTCTGCGTTGGGAGCTTCGCAGAATGGGACAAACTCATAAACATGTTTCTACAGTCTTCAAAAGAAACCTGATAATTAAATCTAGCTGTCAAAAATGGTTTTAATATTTCAACTCTCAATTGCTTTCAAAATTAAAATTAAGGTGGTTCAAAATTCGTACATAACTGAAACAAAAATCGTTTATTACAGCATTTTTGCCTGACAAGCATGACGTGAACTCTAAAATTTTTTGTGGTTATTATTTCCCTCAAAGTGCCTGCTTGTCCAATTTTGTCTTTGCATACTATTTCCTTAAGTGGCTCGGATGCTTCTCTGTCAACATTGATTAACTTATTGGATGAAATTAATTTACGAGCGTACTCGTTTGAACCCCCTGCCAGTCAATGAAGGTTTTGATATTCACCTATTTGAAAAAAAAAATACACAGCCAAATAAATTTCCAATAAAAGTTTACTACTGGGCTTGGGAAGATTTTAATTTCGGGCAACGATTTCCCTCCAAATGTTTCATCTGACTGTACGCAGTACGCATTTTCATAGTAATAAAAGTAGTTTTCTACCCTGAAGTTTGAACTTGAGACAGTTTCGTCTACTATTTTTGTAATTGTGCTATTTTCACTCTCTATTTTCTTCACCGAACTGTAAAATGATGCCTGACTGTGCTTATAAATCAACCAAATATTCGATTTTTTTTCTTTGAACTAAAAAAAATGCTGGGACTGCGATCGCTTGATAAAAAAAGCTTTCAACAGTAACTTAACTGTAATCTGTACTGTTGAAAGTTCCGTTAAAATGTTTGATGTGATTTGTGCTTTGTACAAAACCGGTTTGACTATTTTGGCTTTGAAGTTACTATAATATTTTGAATACTTGTTGATTTTTTTTTTCAAACGCGGGACATTTTTACGATTTGAGACGAACGCGGGACATTTCGCGGGACATAATTTGTCGCGGGACATTTGGTCAAAATGCGGGACTGTTCCGCGAAACGCGGGATGTCTGGTCACTTTAATCTTATGTTACATCATGTACGACTTTGTGTTGGCTGGGACGGCATCGATTGATTTCGTTCTTCTTGTTCTCATGCGTGCTCACTTCTAACAAAAAATACAAAAATATGAAACAAAACAAACAACGCTTCAATCCTTTGTTTTTCGTAGGATTAACATCGGAGCCACATGCTTAATAAGGGAACCAATCCCTATTCCCTCTTCCCCAAATGGGTTTCTACCAAATGTCCGTTTGGTGGGAGCCCGGGGCCTTGCCCTCACCTTCCCTCCTTAATCTGAGCAGATGCAGATTTCACGGACAGTTTCTTCGACTTCAACGGATTTTGAACCGTGCAGAAGTAGGGTATGTGTGCCATCAGTAATCTCACGCTCCCATATTCATCCTATTCGAAAACAAGCGATTACGGCACCGATTGATTCCGTTCTTTTTGTTTTCATGCGTGCTCACTTCTAACAAAAAATACAAAAATAAGAAACAAAACAAACAGCACTTCAATCCTTTGTTTTTCGTAGGATGAAAATGGGAGCCACATGCTTAATAAGGGAACCAATACCCTAGGTAGGTAATATCTAAATTGAATTACAACCATGTGAAAATGCGGTTAGCGCAATTTCCCACTGATACTAATATCTAGAAACTCGCTTATTATCCGTTGATCGACTGAGCTTGAACCGAGGTCAACCAGCAAGCACGGTGCTTAAATATTTATAGTGAGCATGCGTACATCAGAAGATATTATGCCAGTCGATGCAACTGACTGATTTTAATGACCATTCTTTATCACTTTACCAACGTTAAAAAGCAAAGATGCTGGTGGTGACACCTTTCCTTCTAGAAGGGGGCGGTTGCATCAAGCTGCTTTGTGTAGTAGACAGATTACAACCGCTCCGGTACGAATGGACACCTGGGAAAATTAAAAGTTCAACAATTGACATCCGTGCGTTGACCAACTGGCTGAGTGGTTTGTCCCTGGAAAAATAAGCAGCTTTCCACTACCTACTAGTGCTGCGCGCGATTCGCACTTCACAACAATGTCAATGGCTCACAGGAAATTCGGTCTTGGCCAGCTAATTTATTTCCCGCCAGAAATGGCCCCAAGCGGAGCAAAGCCTTGCTGTAATATGTAAAATTGGCCAACAATGGCTATGCGCTCTGGATGTGAATTGAAATGGAAAGACTCACCATTCAGTAGTGTTTGGGGAGGATTTAGAAAAAAGGGCGATGAGTAAGTTCGACGCAAACAAGGAACGAGCATGCTCTCGCAGCTTGTTCACTTCCTTGAGCGTTGAGCACCCGCATCAATCCATTAATTAATGACTATTAAAATATCCTATTTACGGGGAGTTGGTTCGCAGATGCACTCATCCAACAATTGGTGAAGTTTTCCTCTGCCATGCATTGCAAATAAGGTTAGCTGAATGCGATATTCTAAGCAACTTGCAAGGTTTTGGATATAATTGAATTTAAATACGCTTAATTTGTAAATTACAACACGATGCACGTTTAAAAAGTCCCATAAAAACTTCATCAAATTTCTTGGTTTAATGAACATACATACATATATATTAGAGTGGGTCAACGTTATGAGCATGAGCATGAGCATGATTGACCGCCCGCGGTTGCTCCTCTGTTATTGCAAGGACAACTGCATTTACACAAAGAACCAACAGATGATGCTTGGGATTAGCTTTCTCTTCATTGTGTAAATGCTGGAATCCCAATACTTTTCAATAAGCAATACCAGCGCCGGCCGCGTCCGAATGCAGGTCAATTGAGGATAGGGAAGGACGTGATTCTCGCTTAGGCCAATAACCGAGGAATTCTCTGCGTTACTACGAGAAATCACTAGGAGTTTGGACAGGGGAAATTGAGATATGTTGAGGATTTTATCGTGGTAAACGAGTGTAATGTTTTGATTCGCGATTAATAATGCGCTCGCGAAGAAATACCCTTCTAAACCTTGGACGACGAACGTGATCTTTTGTGCCTCAAAACTCACCCTACATAAGTTATTCATTCGCAACTAAGGAGAACACAATGCTAAACACCGACGCATCTGTAGTTTGCGTTTCTGCGCGAGACAATGTTGAACGCGATCCATTCACAAGTATTAACAAAATAACACGTGATAAATAAATCAGAAAGATCTTACCGCATGGTTCGCCGTCTATCTTTTACCGACCCTCTCTTTTTCCAGAAATTCATGCAACCTTTATTTCAGTCAATACATTTATTCATTTGGACTAAAATATTACAAATGTCGACACCGAAGATGACGAACCATTCAAATTGTTGTGTTCATGCAAAAAATGAAAGGAAATTATTTATTACCAACTAAATGTGCATTTGGAACTAGCGCCGACACATGACGTGACGAACTTTTCAATATTTGTTAGAAAAATACACAAAAACCAGAGCAGAATTGTATAAATCCTTTAGCATTAATTATTATTATTATTATTGTTATGATAAAATGGAAAGAGCTCACCAATTAACATCCTTCGAAGTGTCCAGTGCGTATGTGCTACAGCATCTTCCACTAATTGGCCTCTTCTCCGAAATCACACTGAACCGCTACAACTACACACGGGTACGACGATGTGGACATTCAAATTGACGACGACGACGACGCAGCCGGTCCGAATAAAAAAGCGGCTTTTTCACTTTGCCTCAAAAATCACACTAAACCGCCCCGTACGAAGATGAGCACAGCCAAATCTGCGACGACGACGACGCGGCAGCCCCAAATGAAAAAAAATGGCCTCTTCACTTTGCCTCCAAAATCACGAAGATGAGCACAGTCAAATAGACGACGACGACGGACGATCCGAATGAAAACGCGGCCTGTACACTTTGCCTCCAAAAACTCAAAGCGGCCTTTCGACGTTGCCTCCAAAAACACACTAAACTGCCCTGTACGAAGACGAGCACTGTGAAATAGACGACGACGACAACGCGCTCGCGGCCGAACCAAATGAAAAAGCGGCACTTCGACGTTGCCTCCAAAAACACACTAAACTGCCCTGTACGAAGACGAGCACTGTGAAATAGACGACGACGACGACGCGCTCGCGGCCGAACCAAATGAAAAAGCGGCATTTCGACGTTGCCTCCAAAAACACACTAAACTACCCTGTACGAAGACGAGCACTGTGAAATAGACGACGACGACAACGCGCTCGCGGCCGAACCAAATGAAAAAGCGGCACTTCGACGTTGCCTTCAAAAACACACTAAACTGCCCTGTACGAAGACGAGCACTGTGAAATAGACGACGACGACGACGACGACGCGCTCGCGGCCGAACCAAATGAAAAAGCGGCACTTCGACGTTGCCTCCAAAAACACACTAAACTGCCCTGTATTGTTCGTGCAGTTGAAAATCGGAATTTTTGAGATGCGAAAATCGAGTTTTCTCCTGAACCGTGTGTCGGACGTAACGTCGGGCACAGTGCGCTGGATAGAGGGCCAGGTCCGCTGTCCAGCGCACTAAGTCCGACGTTAGGTTTCTCATATAGATTTTGAGAAAATTCGATTGTCGGGTGTGCGGAAACTTCGGTTTTGAACCGCGATGACAATACGAAGACGAGCACTGTGAAATAGACGACGACGACGACGCGCTCGCGGCCGAACCAAATGAAAAAAGCGGCATTTCGACGTTGCCTCCAAAAACACACTAAACTGCCCTGTACGAAGACGAGCACTGTGAAATAGACGACGACGACGACGCGCTCGCAGCCGAACCAAATGAAAAAGCGGCATTTCGACGTTGCCTCCAAAAACACACTAAACTGCCCTGTACGAAGACGAGCACTGTGAAATAGACGACGACGACGACGACGACGACGCGCTCGCGGCCGAACCAAATGAAAAAGCGGCATTTCGACGTTGCCTCCAAAAACACACTAAACTGCCCTGTACGAAGACGAGCACTGTGAAATAGACGACGACGACGACGCGCTCGCGGCCGAACCAAATGAAAAAGCGGCACTTCGACGTTGCCTCCAAAAACACACTAAACTGCCCTGTACGAAGACGAGCACTGTGAAATAGACGACGACGACGACGCGCTCGCGGCCGAACCAAATGAAAAAGCGGCACTTCGACGTTGCCTCCAAAAACACACTAAACTGCCCTGTACGAAGACGAGCACTGTGAAATAGACGACGACGACGACGCGCTCGCGGCCGAACCAAATGAAAAAGCGGCACTTCGACGTTGCCTCCAAAAACACACTCTATTAGAGTGGGTCAACGTTATATGGAGAAACTTTAAATTTGATCGTATCAACCCGGAACAAAGGTTTTTCAATCTATATTAGCGTCCAAAACAACTGTGCAAAATTTGGAAGCGATTGGTTGCGTCCCCGTATTCCGCATTGCGATTGAAATTTGTATGTCAGTTAGTATGGGAAAACGTACTTTTTTGCATTTTACTCAAAAATTGAATTCTTTTGTATAAAACCATGTAATTAATAACGTTAAAGTATAGCCTAGGATATGCCGAAAAACTTTACCGAAGACCGCAAAGTGGTCCGACGCTTTTGAAAAAAGTTATTCGCCTCGTAACTTGGGCCAAAAATTTAGATTTTATTATTGATGTTATTCCTTTACATGTTAAATGTTAAGCATCACCGGGCAATCTGCACGTTATAACTTTTTTCACAACTGTCGGATCACTTTGCGGTCTTCAGCAAAGTTTTTCAGCATATCCTAGGCTATACTTCAACGTCATTAGTTAGATCGTTTTAGACGAATAATTTCAATTTATGGCAAAAATGCAAAAAATCACGTTTTCCCATACTAAATTCCATACAAATTTCAATCGCAATGCGTAATGCGGGGAAGCAACCAATCGCTCCCAAATTTTGCACAGTTGTTTAAGACGCTAAAAGGAATCGAAAAAGCTTTGTTCCAAAAAATCGACTTTGTTGACCCAGTCTAATATATATAATTGCAATGGTAATCTTTACAAATAAAAATGTATGTAATTTTAATATTCCTCATATTTATGTTAGTAGTTATTCGATTTATCAACACCATATTAAAACAATCTTATCTATGCATGGATATTACATACATTACAATTAACACAACATAGAATCAACAATAGTACTCCACAATAGGGTTGCGGTACCTATGCACAATTTTACAAAGTCTTTGACGTTTTGTGGCATTGTTAGTTTCGGTTTGGATTTCGTCGGCCTTCATGGGTAGGATGGATTACTGCACGAATTTCTACTGGCCTGCTTACTCTCACACGAAATTTGACGTTTGAGCGGTGTCGGCACCGCCCAAACGTCAAATTTCCTGTGAGAGCAAGCAGGCCAGCATAAATTCGTGCAGTGGACCATTCCTGCAGGATTTGTTTTCTCAGATTGTCCAGGAGTTCCATCTAGGATTCCTAAATAAGCTCCTTATCACATTTCTCTAATAGGTCCTTCAGGGACCTCTGTGGGATTTCTTCAGAAGTTCCTTATAGAACTCAACCAAGATTTCCTTCACGGGAAAGGATTCCCGGATCGTAAACAACAAGACCACGAAACGTCGAAGACATTACCTCAGCAACCACGACGTGCAGCGCTTTATACTCGGTTTGTAGCTGTCGATTTCCATCCTTGTTCACACTTAAAGCTCGCCAGAATCACGCTCCACCTGGTCCGCTTATCGTGTTCTCTACACCTCACACTTTTTTTTTGTGCCAACCAGATCAGAACAGTGTCTGGCCAAATTTCAAAATTTGTATATGGACAACAGCCTACGAGGGGGGAGGGGGTTACTGAGATTGCCAAATTTTGGTCTACGTGGTTTATGAACAGCCCCTCACGCCGTCGAAATAAACATTTCTTCACTAATCTATGCAATATCATCGATTCAATTAAAAACGCTTTAAAATGTGTGTGAGCATTTATTAAACCCACGGCATATCAGAAGATCTGCATGCCACTTAGGGACATCAACTTCTGTGATCTCAGAGACAAATAAACCTAATACTAACATGAATTCCATCCTATATATCTCTGGGTTTTAATTATTTAGAGAGCTGGTATCTTTGGCAAAGTCAAAGACTTACAGTTGTTTTACCATCGGATATGAGATTCCGCTACTGGGCGACGATAATTAAAAGTTACAACAGTTTACAAGCGATTAGAATTTCTCATAAAGTTTCCAAAAAGTTTTGACTAGTTGAGAAACTAAAGCCTGCGCACTTTAGAATCGGTACACTTTCAACCGGCTGCCGCTCAAAAACGGGGTCACTTGGAAAAAAGTGCAATTGAAGCTTATCTATTGTAGTTTGTAGAAAAAACATAAAATTTGCTGTTTTTTATATTTTTAGATTAACTATTGATTTGCATTCTCAAATAGTGCCAGTTTTTTCTGCACACATTGAGCAAAAACCAATCACTGTCAGATCAAAGATTTGTGTAAGAATATATAGTTATCAAACCCACTAATTACGCAGTATAGAGTAGTTGTTGGTATTATGATTGTTGATTAAGGGAGGTATTCCATAATATTCCATGAGTGTTTTAAAATTTCTAATATAGCTATGGTAAGCCTTTGAAAGGTTTTAATGAAAATCAAAGGCTTGCATAGATATTTAAGGTCAAAAAAGTTGTTTTCGCATGAACTTTAGTTCGGCAAAGACGCATACGGGAAAGATATTATACGTATAGTATTCGTATACGAGATGAACCATACCAATGATGCCAATGATGAAGAACAATATAAATAATCGTGGCTCGTAAGCTGTATGGACTATTGCTGACGAAATTCATTGGATGTGTTTTAATGGCGTGAAATATCTAACGATTTTTTTCAATAAAACTGAATCTACTCAGAAGTTTTTTATTTGTGATCCTAGAATCACATCTATAGTTCCATAATCTATATGGTTTTTAATGTTTTATCCATGAAAACTATCTTATTTTAGGCTTTTTATGAGGAGTTGAGCTTATGACTGTTAATTTCCGACAACTGTGAGGGAAAACTGCTAATAACACTAGTTTACAAAATAAAATGAAAGTCGTGAACTTCTGTCAACGACCAAAATTTTTGAAGCACAATTTAGCGCTGATTTCGAAATCAACTTTCAAAAAAATTTAAGTAGAACAGTTTTTGAGTTTTAGCTCAATATCAATATATTTTACAACTTTTCGAAATATGTAATTTACTAAAATTCAAATATATTGCGTTATGTTCAACCAATTTTAAATATTTTTCCATAAATTAAAAGATGAATACAATACCATTCGATCATCTGAATACCGATTTTGCGTCAGATTGATGAAATTCAAGATATTGGCGAGTTTTGGGGACAATCTCCTTAAATTTTAGCAAAATTCCCAAAAAGTTTTGAAGAAACGTATTTTTTTTTCAATAAGAAAAAAACAATTCAAAAATTCTTTCTCAACGTTTATTTGACACATCATATGTAGGCGAGTTACAGTAAAAAATTCAGCTCAATCGTAGCATTGATTACGGAGAATGAGATGTTTGAAGTGAGATACATTGCTTAAAAATAGAGCAAAAATCGATTTCAAATCATCAACCTTGTATGGAAAGTCGAAAAAAATTCCGCTCTACTGTAATTTTATTCTTTCGCGTTTTCGAACTCAGGGCATGATTCTACACCAAAAATGATCATCAGCTTGCCGAGTTCAAAAATGCTGTAAACTAGTGTAATTCCAAAAATAATCCAGGTTTCGATATGAATTAAGTTGGGACACTTGAATTGAGGAATTGTAGATCCAAAAAACGATCCCATAAAATATTTTTTCATAAAAATTTACCTTGAGTAAAACTATGTTTTGAATATAACGTGAATGGACAATAAGGCTATAAGTTTATTATGGTCTCGGGAACCATATCTGTCAAGAGTTAAATATAGTAACTTGTTTTAAGTATTTCTTTGATGAATATAATTTTGTATCTTGTGGAAATATCAGCTAATAGTCTGTGAAATTTGCAAATGTTGACGATCATTGGTTTGTGCAGAATAAAATGGCATGATTTTCATAATCGGGTCAACATTTTATCTTGAAGAAATAAAAACTGTATTTTTCATATTTTTCCTACAATAAATAAGCTTCATTTGCTTCCTACAACATTTTTTTCTAGGTTAAACCGTTTTTGATCTGCAGCCGGTTGAAAGTGTACCGATTCTAAAGTGTGCAGGCTTTAGCAGTCAAAATTGGCAAATTTTTGGACACTTTATGAAAAGTAACAAATTGTTGAATATTTTCTGAAAAAAAATTAATGTGCATGATTTCTCAAAATTTCAGGCAGGTAGAAACTTTAATGGATCCTTGACATATTTTACAACTTTGCCGAAGTCATCAGGGTCCTGGAATATGTATATGAGTTTCAATGTCGTTAGTGTTACGCCTGTTTGTTGATCATTCTTGTGATAGCAAAGACGTTATAAATAACACTGACATTATTTTCATCCCATATATCTCAAGATCCTTGACAGTGTGTGTCCTCGACAAAGTTGTTTGGCTGTTAAAAATCATCAACACTCGTAATATATATAATTCAATTGAAGGGCCGTATGATTTCAAATCCTTCCACTAGGAGGCGCTAGTGGGCATACACATTTTTAGTTTTGTTTATCCCAGGATCCTGATTAATTAGAAAGATGGTTGCTTCGGTAAAGTTGTTTGGTAGATCAAGGATTTTCAGTTTAATAGCCGTTTGGTTTGAATTTCTGCCACACCGTGGCGCTAGTGGCAAACTTTCAAAAGCATACTAATTTTATTAATTATCAAGAAAACATTCAACAAGCCGTCAGTTCTAAGTGAATCAAACCAAATGAAATTTTCAACATTTATGACTAAAATTTTGGTTTTTGATTACTATTGGATTCGAATACAATACGTCCAAAGTGAAAAAAGCTCCAGCATGTAGAATACGTTTTGAGAAACTCTAATCACTCGCTAGCTTTTG
Source organism: Aedes albopictus (assembly GCF_035046485.1). Taxonomy (NCBI): domain Eukaryota; kingdom Metazoa; phylum Arthropoda; class Insecta; order Diptera; family Culicidae; genus Aedes; species Aedes albopictus. Next base: position 205,292,240 of record NC_085137.1, on the reverse strand, counting down.
CAAAATTGAAACTAGCGTCTTCTGGTGGCGAAATCTCGCATCTAATGGTAAATCAACTGAAAGTCCTTGATTTACCAAACAACTTTGCCAAAGAAACCGTATTTCTAAGTAATCGGGATCCTGAGATAGATGAAATTTAAAATATGTAATTTCTCTAGCGGTTGCTGAAACTTTAAACCAAACTATCCATCAACTACAGTTACAGTATGACCCATAAAAAATGCGACAGTTTTCAAAGTCATCGTTCCCTTACTTCGAACTGATTAACCTTGCATGTATCTATTGGATAGTATAGTAGAGCCACTAATCTGATAATGGCAAAGAAACATAGACTGATTTCATGCACATACCTTTGGAAATATAACGTTGAACATATGGATGTCAAAATCGTCCACGCGCCAGATGCCGTTTTTTAAGGATATAATTTTCCTTCAATTGCTTTCAATCACATTCAATCAAATTTCATTATCAAAATAATACTTTTATGGCTGGATAAGGTCTTCAGGAGTTTGTTGGTTCGTCGGACAAAAACGAAAAAATATTAACATATAAATTAAGAGACATTTTCTGAAAATTGAATTACTTGTCAAATGATAATTTTTAGAAAATATTATGTTTTAAGCATGAAATTGTTTTTAAGTACTTAGTATTTGTACCTACCATAAAGATAGGTTTATATGCCTTCATCGACAAAAATTTGTTTTCAAAAATATTCAAACAGTGTTAAGTTTTTTTTATTAATTTATCTTAAATACGGTTTTTAATATGTAGCACCTTTTTTAGTTTTTGTTTCCTAAACATTTGAAATTATTTTTAAAATATGTTTCAAACATGGGCATATTAAAGAGTACGTATTTCTTCATGGTTTCCATGTGTTTAAAAGTTTTTATCTTAGTTCATTTTGCTCTGAAAATTAGAGGAAAACTTGATTTTATTTAGAAATTGTTAACATTTATAAGGTAGCCCATATACGTAACCAATGAATATTTTGACAAAAATTTTAGAGATCCTGTATGACAATGACCTCCTTATTGTATCCTTATCCAAAAAAGTTTAATTCATTAGGATTATTTGATTAAAAATCATCAAATACCGCAAAAAAATGGAATGTCGCATTTTTTATGGGTCATACTGTACAGTTGATGGATAGTTTGTATTGATGAGTGAGTATTGATGATACAGGGCCCGTCGAATGTGTCTCATTTCCCTGTCTCGTGTTAAACCAAATTAACTGATATGTATAAATAACACATTTCAGCTACTGACTCTTCTGGTATTCGATTTTTTATTAAGTATATATTTTTAATGGCTTATATACATTGACTGTAGTTAAGCACATACTATTGAGAGATAAATTATTTAATGCCTAGTTTCACGCTTTCAAACCAAGGGAACACACTAGAGCGGCATTCTTCTTCAATTAATTTTCATTAGGAAACCCTATTTCAGTGGAAATCATTCGAAATATATGCATACACAAACCGAGCATTCATTGTCAAAGAAACTGCTCCCTCTATTAACTCACCAACCGAAGGGATTTATTAACATTTTTCTCTGGTCGCTTATCTTGGGTTGTCAATTAGGAGAGAACTTTAGAGCACTTAACGCATCACGAACAAGGCATCCATCAATTGATGAATTTCAAAACACATGTGCTTGAATACGTAGTGAACCATATAATAGTATCAAGATATTCCCACGAAGTCATGTCTATTCGCAACACGATTAGAACACCTGTGTGAAGGAAACAACTGGTATTCAAATACAGCCTAAGCTAGACACAACCATTCAAATGCAGGTCAATTCTAGGCTGTCTGAATCCTATCGCTTCATCTTTGTTCACAGCATTTCCTTCCTTCCTCGAGGATAGCTAGCGAATGTATCCTGTTCCCTAAGAGCCCACCGGATAAACAGAATCATTTCTTGATTGTATTTTATGAAGTTAGATTTCCTAATCGGATAAAAATTAGGACTATTCAACCGACAAACTGAGTCCCTTCTCCCAGCCTTACAAACTGGAAACAGTCCAAAATTCGAGTACAACCGAAATGGATGGGAAACGGTTTACCACTTCATCGCTATTACTGGACCCATGCAGACATTGCCATCAATTGATGGATGACTGAGTCCCGTTCCCAAGTGCCACCCGGGGAGAAAGGAATATCGTAATTTTTGCGATAAACCAGCACTGATAAGAAACAACAATCGAAAGAAAAACACGCAGAGTTTCAGCCTCCGATCTGTTGGAGGAAAATAATGAATTACTCACTCCTCTACGACGGTAAAGCGCATTTTCGTACCAGTCACCCCATGGAACGAGTGGTAATTTTCCGTTCAATTTAGCGTTGCTAGCTTGTTGCCTTGATAGGTTGATATAATAGCTAGTTGCTCGTTAGGAGCAGATCGGAACCACCGATTGTGGCTGCTCGATTTATTGAACTGGTGAAATCCAAATTATCTGCCCATCGTATGTGCAATCTTTCAAACTTCACTTTTGAGCGGGAAAATTATTTTAGAGAAAATAATGTTTCATTATTATTTCATGATGACATATTGGTATATCTTGGCACTTATCTTTACACCTTTCTTATTTTCTCCCAGTAAACTATTTAACATTTTCAAGAATTATCTTGAATATTAAAAACCCTAATTTATATTATATGCATAACATTTTAATCCAAGGCTTCGACCGCGTAACAACCAGAGCGTTAAGAATATGTGCCATGACCCACATTATTGGACAAAAATTTTGTCACATAACTGATCGAAATGATCAAGAATTAAGTAATATAATCAGGTACAAACAGGGAATGGATAAAATAATCAGGACCGGCAAAACTTATACATTTCTTAAAATGAAAAAATAGCTGTAACTTTTCGAAAAGTGCACCGAAAAATCTCACTCTAAGTTGATCAACTATACTGTGGTGCATAATTGATCGGACAAACGCCGATTTTCATACAAAATGGCCAAGTTTGAGATGCTGTAACTATGGTTTACTTTGATGGAATGAGCTCAATTTTTTTATACAGAACTACAAATATGCTGAAATTTACTTATCCGAGGTACTAAATGTTTTCGTTTACAGGCGTTCAAAATGTGCGAAAGTGATTGGACAACGGTATCTTTTCGATTTACACCCGTGCCGCTGTCCGATCACTTTTAAACATTTTGAAAGTCTTGTCACGCTCCACAGAGAGGTCCAATTTTAAGAAAAGCTAGCAGAAACTCATTTTTTTGATCATGTCTTAAATAAGCTACAGTACATCGAGCATTCAGCTTTAAACAATTTGGAAATATTGATTTTCTATCTTATTACAGCACTGATCGACAAATTACTGATTTTTTGATAAAGAACACAGGCAAGTTGAACCACTAAAAAAGCGGGTTCATATTAATAATTCCATTGTTTCCAAAAGTTTATTCGTAAGTACTTGTGTATATCAGACATCTGCAATGCAGCAAGTGATCAAAATAACACTTTTGGCTTTAAAATTGGAATATATCATTAATAAAAAAATACTCTTACACTTCGACTTCAAAGTGTCTTACAAATCGCTGCTGCCAAGAGCTGCCCAAACATTAGGGCCATGTTGATATGTATGTTGCCATATTTTATGAAAAACAGTCATTTTCTTCGGATTTCGTTCGAAGAAATCGAAAAATAAAGAAAATATCATAAATATCAATTTGAGAACTAAATAATGTTTCAATACATTTATATAGGCTAAAACCAGCAGACTACTACGATTTGACCATTTTTACCTGGTATTTTTCAATCTGGACCACTGTGCGCGTCTCCACTGCTATGGGGCCACGGTCGAGACCGTATTGGTCACGCCGAGAAGGGTCCTCTTTTGTATTTAGGGCTGTAAGCCCGAGGAACTCTCTAACGGTCGGTTGCTGTGACCCGAGAGTCAGGTCTTTTACGTTTAGGCGTAGACCGGTAAACCGATCTAGGCCGAATCGTGTGGATAGTGAGGTGGCGCTTCAGTGACGGTACCAAAAGGTAGGTCAAAAAGGTCCTGATAGGTAAGGTAACCAGGAATTAGGAACTAGTGTTACCAAGGCCAGTAATTAGGGCATACCTGAATGAACGTAGGCTGCTTTGTCCAATTATGCAGATCCACAGAACGAAAAACTATTCAAAGCAACTTTTAAAAGAAACTCACTTCTATCACACACGAACGCCGTTTTCAAAGTGATCATGGCGATCGCCTCAAGCCTTAAAATGCCCTCCATTCCATCCTTTCCATATGTTTCTTCGTCCTTACTCCATGTTGCCTATCCTTGGTAGCAAATAACCACCCATTATGCTACAGATTGCCTACATTTGTACTCACAGCTCAAGTTTTCGCCCGCCGCCCATTTTGACCACAGTTGATTTAAAATACAATTAACATTCAGATTTCAACATTCGAACAAACTAATACAAAATTACATTTTTTTCATTTAACTAACAAAACCTATTATTAAAACCAAACACTAATCAAACAAACACTACAGTTTCCTTGACAAAACGCACAAAATTAATATAAATCTGAGGATCTTGTAACTGAACGGTTACACCCATGACAGCGCTCGAAGTTCTCTTTGACGTTGCCCCACTACACATTCATCTCAAACAAGAAGCACTTTCTTGCACTTACCGTCTATGGGTGCTCGATCTACTAGAGGAAACTCCTGTGAACCGCACATCAACACACACCTCGCTGTGTCCACTTTTGGTGAATTGGGACAAAACTGTCCTCGCTCCAAGTGATCTTACAATTGTTTGTAATTTCCCGTATAGAACATTTTCCACTAAATTCCCTTCCCGGCAAGAGTGGGCATCTGGATATCTGGGAAAAAGTATTCCAGACGGCTTCATATGTTACACTGATGGCTTTCATCTCGAAGGTCGAGCAGGTGTTGGTGTTTGTTCTCGTGAGCTAAGGCTGTATCAGTCTTACTCACTTAGTAGACACTGCACCGTTTTTCAGGCCGAAATCTTTGCTCTAATGTGCGGAGTGCAATCGACACTTCAGCAGCACGTAATTGGCAAAGTAATATACTTCTGTTCAAATAGCCAGGCTGCTATTAAAGCAAAAGCGTCTGCCAACTACAGGTCGAAGCTAGTTATCGCTTGTCGAATTCAAATCGAGGAGCTGAATTCAGCAAACGCTGTTCACCTTGTATGGGTACCTGGCCATTCTTCCATCGCTGGAAATGAAATGGCTGATGAGTTAGCTCGCACTGGAGCATCACATGACTTCGTTAGCCCTAAGCCAGCTATTCTGATATCGAAGTATTGGGTAAAGCTTCAGATTTACACTTGGGCTGCCACTCAGCACAAACAATACTGGAATAGTTTGGAGTCATGTCGTCAAACCAAATTGTATTATACTGAGCCATCTCCAAAGGTGGCGAAGTACCTTACAAATCTGTCAAAGCAGAATTGCAGCATGCTGATCAAAGCATTGATTGGCCACTGCCGACTCAGCTATCACATGCGAATATTCAACAAGTTTAAATGCAGTAAAATTATAAGATTTGGTTTACTTTTCCGCGTTTTGTTTTATTATTGTATTTTGTTTTTGTTTTACTACTAATATACCATTTGTTTCCGTGTTATTTGCTTGATTTTAACTACAACTTTAATAAAATAACTATTTGTTTCAGCGCTGTTCAGGTAAATAAAGTTGTAATTGTAATGTAAGTCAATTAACATTCTATTTATCATAATCATAATATTTATTGTTTCAGGTAAAATCAGGTAATTGGTCAACTATATAGTTAAATATATTCAAATTACATGATACTTGGGATATTGGGAGGGGTAGCCTAAGGAAGTTAAATGAACTGGTTTCTGGACAAATGTTCGTGGGGTGGCCAGACTTTGTCACGAGTTAACAACCATCGTGTTGTCTTCCGAAGGTCTCCAGTAAATTTAGCTTACCCTGCTACAACAAACCATCAGGTAGATCATTCCCTTCCGGCAAATATAGTATATTAGTACTTAAAAATCTTTGCTTCCGGTATGACTCTGTAGCCATAGGTAATCCTTGCGCTGATGGTGGGTACACACACAATCATCATCATCATCATCATCATCATCATCATCATCATCAACTGCGTTTCCGAGTACTCGGTAAACACTTATTAAGTGAAACTGACTTCAGAAACCTGATTCTTCAGGATGTTCTGTTGTTCTTAAGGTGAAACATCAAGAAATTCCATTACAATTTTTCATATTGTTCGTGTAGTTGAAAATCGGAATTTTTGACACGCGAAAATTGATTTTTCTCCTAAACCATGTGTCGGACGTACGTCGGGCACAGTGCGCTGGATAGAGGCCCAGGTCCGCTGTCCAGCGCACTACGTCCGACGTTAGGTTTCACGTATGGATTTTGAGAAAATTCGATTGTCGGGTGTGGGGAATCTTCGGGTTTCAACCGCGACGACAATACAAACTTTAGAAGCACAAATCTGACGAACAAAGCATCGAGCCAAGCCGCACTTGTTTTTCCTGGCTTTGCTCACTTGCAAAGAGAGGCAGCTTAAACACTTTTTTTTTTATTCTTAATCACTTGAGGTGAAACATCAGGAAATCCCATTACAATTTTGCATACAAACTTTAGAAGCACAAATCTGACGAACAAAGCATCGAACCGAGCCACACTTGTTTATCCTGGCTTTGCTCACTAGCAAAAAGAGGCAGCTTTTACAAATTGAACTCATTTGTTTACGAAATTTCAAGATTGGTGCTCTTGAAAACGTGAGTAGGGGACCAAGTCGGCCATTGTGGCAGCCATATTTGTATTCTCTGATGTTTCTCCTTAACCTAATTTATAGCTCTTCTGTCCACTAGGGTACTACGTGAGCGATTTCAATTGGACACTGAACTTCCACTTTGTACAGCGCCTAAATGTATTATTCTATTCTATTCTACTTTATTGAACTGGTTGCCTTTGTGCTTCTTTCACTTTTTCTACCCTGTCCATGGTAGAATGATGAGCACGATGATGCTGATGTGTGGCTGCTGTTCTATTTCCAGTCCAATTGGGGGTCCATTATGATTTGCGGTTCGCCGATATCCAAACTCTGGGTCTGTTAGAGCTATATGCTCCGAAGAGGGTCAGGTGTCAGCTGCTCTCGCCGGGGCTGGGTTCGAACCCATGACCATCCGCTTATGAAGCGAACGTGTGGACCACTGCGCCACGGGCCCGAAGCTTTTACAAATCGAGAGCATTGGTTTACGAATTTTCAAGACTGGTGCTCTTGAAAACGTGAGTAGGGGACCAAGTCGGCCATTGTGGCAGCCATGTTTGTATTCTTTGAAGTTTCTCCTTAACCCGCTGTGGTAAGGTGCTATAGGCTCTCTTTCGCTTTATTCATTCATTTATTTAGTTAACATCAAATTCATGATAATACTGAATCAACAATTTGCCGCCATAATACTCGATTTGCAGCTGCAGCTCTCCAACGTCGGTCACGCCCAACACTCGCCAGATCACGCTCCACCTGGTCCGCCCATCGTGCTCTCTGCGCTCCACGCCTTCTTGTACCAACCGGATGGTTAGCAAACACCAACTTTGCAGGGTTGTTGTCCGGCATTCTTGCAACATGCCCTGCCCACCGTATCCTTCCGGCTTTGGCTACCTTCTGGATGCTGGGTTCGCCATAAAGTGCAGCGAGCTCGTGGTTCATCCTTCTCCGCCACACACCGTTCTCCTGCACGCCGCCGAAGATCGTCCTTAGCACCCGTCGCTCGAAAACTCCGAGTGCTTGCATGTCCTCCTCGAGCATCGTCCACGTCTCGTGCCCGTAGAGAACCACCGGTCTTATTAACGTCTTGTACATGGTACATTTGGTGCGGGGGTGAATCTTTTTTGACCGCAGTTTCTTCTGGAGCCCATAATAGGCACGACTTCCACTGATGATGCGCCTTCGTATTTCACGGCTCACGTTATTGTCAGCCGTTAGCAAGGAACCGAGGTAGACGAATTCTTCTACCACCTCGAAAGTATCCCCGTCTATCGTAACATTGCTGCCAAGGCTAGTCCTGTCTCGCTCAGTCCCACCTACCAGCATGTACTTTGTCTTAGCCGCATTCACCACCAGTCCGACCTTTGCTGCTTCACGTTTCAGGCGGGTGTACTGTTCTGCCACCGTTCCTAATGTCCTAGCAATAATATCCATGTCATCCGCAAAACATACAAATTGGCTGGATTTCGTGAAGATCGTACCCCGGCTGTTGAGCCCGGCTCGTCGCATAACACCTTCCAGGGCGATGTTGAATAGTAGGCAGGAAAGTCCATCACCTTGTCGTAGTCCCCGTCGAGATTCAAATGAACTGGATAGTTCACCCGAAATCCTTACGCTGTTCTGCACACCGTCCATCGTTGCTCTTATCAGTCTAGTCAGCTTCCCGGGAAAGCTGTTCTCGTCCATAATTTTCCATAGCTCTGTGCGGTCGATACTGTCGTATGCCGCTTTGAAGTCGATGAACAGGTGATGCGTTGGGACCTGGTATTCACGGCATTTCTGGAGGATTTGCCGTACGGTGAAGATCTGGTCCGTTGTCGACCGGCCGTCGATGAAACCGGCTTGGTAACTTCCCACGAACTCATTTACTTTAGGTGAAAGACGACGGAAGATGATCTGGGATAGCACTTTGTAGGCGGCATTCAAAATGGTGATCGCTCGAAAGTTCTCACACATTAACTTGTCGCCTTTCTTGTGGATGGGACAGATTATCCCTTCCTTCCACTCCTCCGGTAGCTGTTCGGTTTCCCAGATCTTGACAACTAACTGGTGCAGACAGGTGGCCAACTTTTCCGGGCCCATCTTGATGAGTTCCGCTGCGATACCGTCCTTACCAGCCGCTTTGTTGTTTTTGAGCTGGTGGATGGCATCCTTAACTTCCCTCAGCGTGGGAGTTGGTTCGTTCCCGTCCTCTGCTGCACCAACATAGTCATTTCCTCCGCTGCCTTGGTCCTCCGTGCCTACATTCTCTTCGCCATTCAGGTGCTCGTCGAAGTGCTGCTTCCACCTTTCGATCACCTCACGTTTGTCCGTCAGGAGGCTCCCGTCCTTATCCCTGCATATTTCGGCTTGCGGCACGTAGCCATTGCGGGATGCGTTGAGCTTCTGGTAGAACTTGCGTTTTTCCTGTGAACGGCACAGCAGTTCCATTTCCTCGCACTCCGCTTCTTCCCCGAAGCCGAAATGAATTGGATGAGAAATCTTGGTGGACTGATTTATTGTGTCCTCGTCATTAGATTGAATATTGTTCTTTGTGTGGGGTTTTCTCGCCCCTCGATAGATTGACGTGGAGAAAATTTTCTTTTGCGTGGAAGAGCTAAGTGAGAGAGCTGACGGATTCCATCCAATCGACAGTAAGCATGGAACTTTGTGAGACCGCGATTGGTCGATGCTCTTCGGGGGGTGGAGTTTACGAGCGCGTTGTGTGTTCAACAACCATGCGCTCGGGTTCGAATACTGTGCTACACGCTTTTCGTTGGGATCGATGATGACGACGATGACGATGATGACGATGATGATTTTATATGTTTTATGCTCTCTCCCCATCCCATGCTTGGATGAGCGGGAGAATGTTGAATCGGAATCGATGTAGCCAGAGGGTGAGAGTATGTTGGAAGTTGTTTGCAGGATAGTAGATCAGTTTTCATTGCGCAGTTTTCCAGTTCGGACGTATTACAAGAGCGTTCTGTGCGCGCGGATTATGTGCAACATAAAGGAAAAAAACTCAAAGTGATGGTTAGAATAAAGTTTAAAACAGAATGAGATTGCAAAAGACTTTGATGTTTACAAAACAAACGAGAGTAGAAGTGATGGAACGATTACAGTGAGGAAAGCAAATACATACAACTGGAGTAAAGCAATTTAGAGCCCGTGTGGAATGAAGACTGAGAGAGAGCTATCAACCCTGAAGAACGAAATTAGTTTGTGCGATGTATTGAGCAAACATTTAATCGAGCGAAGTGGAAAGAAGTAAACCGTAGTGCTGGACAGTGAAATCGAATTATATATTTAAATTGAATTAAACTCTAGTGAACTGTTTGTTTCGAGCGGCGAATCGTAGAAACCAATCGTTTGACATTGTACCAATTGAAGCTGATAAAATGGTGATAGTGTAAGTATCTGAATAAACGCAATGGACTTGGTTTATTTTTTCTAGCTTGATATTAGGGCAAATTAGGGCTTCATTCATAGCTTTTTCTTTGTTAAAGGGATTTTATTCCATGTTATCGACACTTTTTCCATTTCGAGGAGACGATGAGATTCTCTAACGAATTCTATGCCTTTATTATTTTTATTATTCAATCGAATTTATGTCATTTGGAAATTTCAATTATTGTATAGTTCCAACTATGCCATATTGCTGATTGTTTCAAATCTAATTACACAGCGCAACATTTTTTTGTCTCAAGAGCAAACTTATGTGTCTCCGAAGGATTTTGGGCCGCTGAATCCGAATTCAGGCTCAGATTTGTTCCAACACGTCACAATTTTGAGCTATACCTCAATTTATAGGGCAAAATGTGCGATTTTGGGCTTTTTTGACTGCAAGCCATTAAGAATGTAAATATTTTTTTTAAGCAATCAAAAGGTTAAATGGTCAATTAACATCTAAATTAACGACTCATGCAAAATATGTCGTTTTACCTTATCCATTTTGAAAGATTTAGGCATTTTATGTTAGTATGAAAACTTGCATGCAACTTTTAAGGGGTGACTTGTATGGGAAATATCTTACCTAACATAAATCGCTTAAAACTGTCAAATACGATTTTTTAAAACAAAATATTTTGCATGAGTCGTTAATTTAGATGTTAATTGACAAATTAATGCTTTGATTGGTTGAAAAATATATTTCCATACTTAATGGCTTGCAGTCAAAAAAGCCCAAAATCACATATTTTGCCCTATAAATTGAGGTATAGCTCAAAATTGTGACGTGTTGGAGCAAATCTGAGCCCGGATTCGGATTCAGCGGCCCAAAATCTGTCAGAGACACATTAGTTTGCTCTTGAGACAAACCAAACGTTAATTTTTGTTACGCTGTGTTATTGTAGATGAAATTCGGCTATGAAATTCGGCTTGGCTTGCATCATTGGACAGCACGTCTAATATGAAACTCGAACAATGACATTTTGTGCGAACGTTACAGATAAACCTATAAATAATAAGTTGAGGTCCATTACACATGGAAAATATTTGGGCCAACAAGTCCAACAAATGGCTTATTGTCGGAAAACAATGACATATATTCGTCCATGTCTAATGGACTCTTTGTATTCATGTTCCTGCGATGAATCAATTGTTAAACGACATTTTTTTTTTTATTTTTTGTAAAATTTATTTGATAGAAAACAAATTCCTAACTTACTTCAATTTAGAATCTTTATCAATTGTTTTGTGATTAAGTGATAATAATTAGCTTTCTTGTTGCTGACATCAGAACTGTAATTCCGAATAAATGTGTCAAGACAGAAGTGTTTACACGAATATCAAGATAGTTCAGCAGTTTCGAATATTTGTATTGCACTTAATTTTTCTAACAGTAAAATTTCAAATGGGAATAGTGCAACAATCAGATATTGCGAAATAATATTTCACAATTTACCTATCTTCGACGCTACGTTTCGTAACTAAAATTACTTCCATACAAACTTACATATACCAGAATTAGGTTTGGGTTTTAATTGTGATAACCATACAGTTATCAATCGAACAGTTTGGTTTTGTGAGTAATATAGCGATTTTAAAGGAAGTTTCCTACAAAAGTTTAACGAGATGAACCAGCCGAGGGCTTAAACACTCGATAATAAAGATAAATAATAATACAGGAGTATACTTTCAAACTTTAAGCACAGGTCTTTCTGTAATTACCTGAAGTTTATTTTTATACATCAATCTTGTTGCGAAGCTTGGGTAAATTCCCGCCTCAACCATTTGTATTCACTTTTACCTACAAATTCTCTTGGCTTAGCCTATTCACTTTTACTCATCAAGTCTCTGCCATTTATGGGTCCTTTCATATGAAGCCTAACCTATTAATTATTTGGGACACCTTTTCCCACCCACATAACTGCCTCTACACTGCCGTTCTACGCCCGATCGTCCCATGTTATATAGGAATCCCATATAACATGGGACAACTATGCGTAGAACGGCAGTAACATACTTCGTTAACTACTTTACTATCATGGCTAAAGCGTAGCTTTACGCACTCCAGCCCCGAGCTTGTCCGAGCGTTTACGGTTCCCTTCCCAGGTCCCAGGTGTCAACTGCGTGCAGCTAGAGCGTTGACACCGGCCACGTAGCTGCAGAGGTCCACCTGGTTCCCTGCCGAAACTTGGTATTGCAAATCTTTCTTCTGAAAGGCCTGAAGTACACAGGGTCAAATATTTGACAAGGAAGGAACTCAAGAAACAACATCGGCTTTACGCTAATGAAAATTCGATCGAGTCAAACAAGATGTTTGAGCATTGGTTTCTTTTTGGGCAAGTGTTTGACCCTGTGTACTAATAGCTATACAGCTCGTGATTCATAAGCTATCCGGTCTGCCTCCTTGAACACGCCTCAGGCCACCCCCTTCCGAAAAATCCAGTGTTTTATACGTTAGCGTTAGTATTTTTTATATAGGGCACTGCACTGTTTTGATTTTGTATGGGGTTTTGACATTTCCTGGCCTTGTTGTTTACAACATCGTAATAAGAGCAAAAGAGAGGGAGACAATTTCATGCAGAACCCTATAGAGAGTGAATTAGAAAAATATTGATAGGGTAAAAGCACTAGACTTCGCCACTGCTCTAGTCTTCGCCCTCTCAAAACAAATTCCATATTTTATGTATGACGAGGCGAAGATTAGAGCTGAATTTTAGGGGGCGAACCCTAGTGCTTCTGCCCTATATGGAGTTTGACAACTGTGCCATTATTGCGTCAATAAAGCACCTCCTTCTATGGAGACGCATGGTTGTTATTAATTTTCAGAGATACCAGAAGTGATGTGTTTGGATTTGAAATACAATGCATCTAATTGATGTTTCGCCTTTACTTAAACTTTGTTGGGACTCTTAAAGATCGAGGATAATCAGCTCCTCCTGAGAAACATATCCAGTTGAGCTCGGCTGATTTCCATTCTTCTACCGAGATTTGCACAGCAAAATGCGTACCAACCAAAATTGAACCGATATTATTCGTAGCAGCACTCATGGGTAGGTACCAACGATACTTACACTAAAGTGCTGAACTCAAAGGTGTGATCCAACTCTGGTTACAAACTAAAAACTAAATTAAAAGTGATTGCAAACTACGTTTACTTCTTTGAACATGGGCTGTTCTTTTAAGGTTTACTCCGAAGTAACATTTTAAATAAAAATTTAAATTTTAAGTAAAATAGACTAGAAGGAGCTCTTAGAACCATCATAAAACTAAAATTAACGGTATTGCACACCAACATTTTTAAAAGACAATTATACCGTCTTCGATCTCTACAGACTGGAAAAAAAATTAACAACGAACAACACATATCGTCGGTTTTCTGCAATAGGGGCACAACTCAAAATTTGTCATTTTTTGAGATTTTGATGGCAAAAGATAAAAAACTATGTAAACTTTCATCTCACAAAGACTCGTACCGATTCGTTGAGAAACGCGAGATTTTTGCATTTTCACCAATTTTTCGCAATAACGGCACATCTCAAAATCAGTCAACTTTTTCAATAGTCGTTGAAAAATATTAATCGAAAACTCATGAAACAGATAGTCCTCCGTTTCCTTTCCATGATACAAATATAAAAATTCGTTTGTCAAATGATGAGAGAAATAAGTGAATTTGCAGAAGGCGTTTCAAGATTACCAATTTTTAAACGCTTATTCTGAAAACTCACAGTTTTTGAGTTGTGCCCCTATTGCAGGAAACCGACGATATTACACCCAGTGGTGAATTTTCCGTTGGACAAAAAGTTTTACTTGACTGGAGCAAGAATCGAACCCACACTCCGAGGCTTACGAGACACCTAAACGACTGACGCCGCTAACCACTCGGCCACGAAGCCCACACACCAAAATTTATCCAGCACAAAAAAATCAGCAAAATAAATTGCTGAGTTTTATCAACATTTTTGCTAAATTTTAGCACAATGTTGCTGATCAACTGTCACAATTTCTGGATGGTTCTGCAGGTTGAAAAACGATTGCTGATATTCAGTAATTCGTATTGCTGAATGCAATCTGCACATAAAAACAGTTTGCTGAATACCAGCAAAAAATACAATGTACACTCCAAAATTTTGAAAAGCAATAGAAATTACTGAGTTTTAAGCGAAAAAATGCTGAATTTCAGCAAAGCGTTGCTGATTATCTGTCAAAATTGTTGGTTAGTACAGCAAATCGAAAAAAATGCTGATACACAACGTATTACTAAATGCAACATGCACAAAAAAAATCAGCAAAATTTGTTGATTAACAGCAAAATAAATTTGCAGTGTAGATGATGGTTCTCAAGACCTCTACTTCTACTAGACTAATTAAATTGACTATCAAAATGTAACTTCGGCTGTAAAGTAACAAAGCGTGGGTTCTTCCTTCGGAAGAGAAGTAAAGCGTGGGTCCCGAAATGAACTAGCCTAGGGTTAAAAATTTCGTCAATACAGATATAAAACAATTTGTAAAGTAACTATTTGGCATTCTCGGGTCTGATTTTCGCTATAACTCAGTCATTTTCTAACCGATTTTCATGAAATTTTGTACACATGTAGGCACGGTTAGTACTATCAGTGTACAAAATTTCATGAGAATCGGTTAAAAGTTGACGGAGTTATAGCAAAAACCAGACCCGTGCAAAAAAAGAATCGGGTGTACTGTTGTGGAAAATGCCAACATGATCTACTATTCTTCTAAAATCTTTAATACATATTGAAAAAATCCTAAGCTAAACATTTGGTCAAATGACATTCGGCCAAATGTCTCGGAACCCTTTTAGCCAACGGAGTAAACTGTCCTGCAAAGCGATGGACATTTATATGTGTCAACCACATTTATGAGATAAAATGACCACAATTTCTTAGACCTTGCCCTTCCTCTCTCATGTGCGCCTTCTTATCGGAGAATAATGTTTAATAACGTTTATTGAAGATACGCTTCTCAATATGTATCCACTAGACAAAAATGTTTTGCCATTATTCCGGGCAGTTGTCTGAGAAGCAAGCTTTGTCCCAGTGTGCTGAACGATGGACCTAAAGCATAAGATGATTTAATGTTTCGCGCTTAAACCTTGGAATATCAAACCTGCTGTGTGCAGCATAGTTGTCCCATGTAAAAGGGTTTCCCATAGAACATAGGACAACTATGCTGCACAAGGCAGAAATGTGGTTTAAAAGGGAAAATTGGCTACAGCTATTATTTTGTTTACATTACATCCCAACTGGTACAGAGTATTATAGTATTATCACAGAGAAACAGAAGTCACACTCTATTCGCTTCTGATCGATTAGATTTTTAAGGATTGATACAAATATTCGATAGTTGGTCAATTGATCAATCGCGGCGCTGGCATTGTTTTTGCTCCTGTTTGACGTTTGCTCACTACCACCATCTAGAGGTGGCTTGTCCAAACACGGCATGATTAGTATTGGGCGATTACGATTTCTTGACGATGGTTTTTGATATAAAGATTGTATCCGCAATCAAGACACAGAAGTACGGCTGTAGCTTTGTAATGCAGCGGTAAAATACTCCAAGTAATTGACTGAGAACTCTTTAGTGTATGTTTATTATTTGTGCCAAATTTCTTAAAAATCGATGCATTACTTCTAACTGTGGATGAAAAACAAACAGACGTGGTTTTAGCATTTTTTACAATCATGACCAATTTTCATTCGCACAATATATGATTCTATTACGCTACAGTTCAAAGCTCTGTGATGATAATTGTGAAACTACATTAGCAGTTATGATACTTATAAAGACACTTTCTCGCACGATTTCATCAACTTTGATCAATTGGTTTGAAATTGGTTGATAGGGGTATGTGTTAGTGAAAATTTTTCGTATTTTTCATGTGCGATGTTTGCCTTTTCATAACTTTTTGTATTTCTCTGCCAATTTTCGTGAAATTTTCACAGAAGGTAGTTGATTATGTGTATATTATGCTTGCGAAATTTGTTGATTATTGGTATAGTACTTTCAATAGCACAATCGAAACAATAAAGGGTGATGATTAATTGCTGTCTAAGAGGCAAAAATCACGTTCAGTCCCAATACATGTTTCGACTATAAAATTGTTGATAGTGCATCGATTTTTTAAAATTTTGCCTATGAAACAAATGTAGATAAAGAGGTTTGTGTTCAAAATGTCAGCCATTTCCTTTGCCAAATTCAAAAGTTACAGCGCTGACAAGCAGCTGTACAGTCCTTAGTACTGTTTCTCTGTGGTATTATACTCATCACTTTCTCACTCTGGTTAACTGAGAG
The DNA here is from genome assembly GCF_035046485.1 of Aedes albopictus. Taxonomy (NCBI): domain Eukaryota; kingdom Metazoa; phylum Arthropoda; class Insecta; order Diptera; family Culicidae; genus Aedes; species Aedes albopictus. Next base: position 205,275,754 of record NC_085137.1, on the reverse strand, counting down.
TATACTCTGTCTCAATTTACCATATATTTTTCGCATGGCAGGTTGTATTGATACTCGATGACCAAAAAAAGTAAAGAATATTTCAATTGTGATAGATCATGGATCGACCGGGAATCGATCTTGTCACCCTCAGCATGATCTTACTGAGTTACATGTTTAAATTATTCTTGTGCCGATTTCTCGAACCTGCTAAGAATACCTTCTTGGAATGAGTGAAATGAGTTTTTGTAGCTTTTAGGATAAGCATTAGAGGGTGGAAATTGTTGTTATTATTTTCAATGATTCCAATTTCCTAAAAGTAACTAAACATTATCTTAAAAACGAAAATTAAACTTAAATTTAACCTGGGTAGCATTGGCAATAGGGTGGGCCTAATTTTGAAAAATCTATCCGGGTTATGATTTCCCAAGTGGAAAGTTATCCACTGGTCGAAATAAGTGAGATGTGATTTCGATTATTTTCAAACATATCATTTCTAGACTAAATCAGTGATTCGAAAACCTAATTGGGCCAAATTTGACCTCAAATGCAATGCCTATACTGGTTTCCGAGATATAAAAAAAAACATATTTTAGTATGTTTTTTTAAGGGCCCATATAGCCGAGGCGGTAAACGCACGGGTATTCAGCATGACCATGCTGAGGGTGACGGGTTCGATTCCCGGTCGGTCCAGGATCTTTTCGTAAAGGAAATTTCCTTGACTTCCTTGGGCATAGAGTATCTTCGTGCCTGCCACACGATATACGCATGCAAAATGGTCATTGGCAGAGGAAGCTCTCAGTTAATAACTGTGAAAGTGCTCATAGAACACTAAGCTGAGAAGCAGGCTTTGTCCCAATGAGGACGTTACGCCAAGAAGAGAGAGAGAGTATGTTTTTTTGGGTTGGATACTAAAATATGACGTTTTTTTAATATTTCGGAAACCAGTAGATATATCGCAATTTTGAGGTCAAATTGGATTCTAGAATCCAATCCATAAAAATCCACTTAAACCCTTTGCGCCACCCCTAAATATCAACCGAAATCGCTCATGGAGAGATTTTTCAAAATTAGCCCCACCCTAATTGGCAAGACATCAGCAACGAAGCGTTTCCATTCCAAACTCTTCGGAAAAGCCCGGTTTATAACAAATTTATCTGAAAGAATTACAAGCATAAAAGGAAAATGGAAAAGAGTTGAAAGTGCACCTACCAGGTTTCTGAAAGAATTACTCATGTTAATATATCATTAAACCGTTTGCCAAAGATTTAATTTAAATTTCATTCATATACCCGGAAACGAAAAAAAAAACACATTTTAGTGATATTAACCCTCTAATACCCAATCCCGCCTTTTGACGGGGTATAGTTTGAGCATTTTTGTAATTTTTGTTTCGTGGAAAATCAATTTTTTTATATTTTTGGCTGATATTTAGGACTGTTCTGCATATCTCAAAATGGTTTTTGGTGTATTTTACATTTTTTAAAAATCATTGAGAAATTGATGTTTTAGTCACCTTTTAGAAGTCATCGTTTATTTTGTATTGAATCGTTACAATTAACATATTTTAAATTTTTCCCAAATCATTCTATCCTTGTTTAATAGTTTAAGGACAAACGTCTTGAAATCCCGGTTCAACAGTGCATCAAAACTTCAGACTCACAAATCTCAAGAAGCAAGCTTCAAACAACAATTCATTTTATTATTCTGTTCTTGCTCACTTGTAATAAGCTTAAAATAAGAAGCTCAGGTGTGCTGGTTTTGTTTACGAAGAGATTTGTGCCCTCAAAATCGTGAGTAGGTGCCAAAGTCGGCCATTGTGGCGGCCATATTGGGATTCCAACAAGTCTGTCCTTAAGGGAATCGAATACACTCTAAAATTATTTTCCTTAAAATTACACGGAAAATAATATTTTCTGTGAAAAAAAATTAAAATAATAATATTTCAACAATAATCATAAAATCTCAAAATGTTTTCATCTAAAAAAATCCGTTCCCCAAATTGGCTTCCAGGAAAAATATGAAAGTGTGAGGATGTTCAAAAATAAGAATTAGAAAAATCAAAAACTGAAATTCACGAAATCGAGAATTGAAAAGAATCATCTTTCAAAACATGTTTAAATCGATTTTAGATGACGAAAAATGGTATTTAGATCAAAATCAAAAATTTGGGTATTAGAGGGTTAATGTCTCTTTTATTATCTAAACCCACAGGCAATCAAACATAATAACGTCCAACCGTATCGGTTTGGAGTGGGACATCAACGATCCCAATGTTCCGATTGTCAGCGAAATCGACCTGGATGAGTACAACGAGTGGAGCGATGGCCATTGCCGCTACATCTACCGATCAATGGACGAAATGGCCAAACGCCATTCTTCCGGTTGGGCTATGCGGAACACCAACAACCACAATGTGAGCATCCTGAAGAAGAGTTGTCTGGGTGTGCTGGTATGTTCCGCGAGATGTATCCTACCAAATGGGGACAAGATTCACCTTCGACCCGCCATTTGTGATAAGGCTCGTAGAAAACAACAGGGTAAGGCCTGCCCGAATCGTCTTTGTGTCGGTGGCGTACTGGAGATTCAACCATGCAGAGGCCACTGTGGCTACCCTGTGACGCATTTCTGGCGCCATACACCCAATGCTATATTTTTCCAAGCCAAAGGGGTTCATGATCACCCCCGCCCGGAATCGAAATCGTCCGGCGAGACGCGGAAGATTTTGGGCATCGGCCGACGGGAACGTGTTCTCAAAGCAATTCAATCAAAAGTTTCAAAGGTAGGTTTCTGTTTTTCCTTGCCGTGTGGAATCGGTGTTTAACCTCATGCTTATTTTCATTCCTACAGATCACAAATTCAAAACAAACCAAAAAGATTACTAAGCAAATTCTGGATGCAGGGAAAACACCGCCAAGCAGCAATTTGAACCGATTGAGCTCTGGATCCGCCTACAGTCTGCCATTCCCAGCAAATTACAAGTCGAGCAATCAATGCGACTATGCTACAAATCCAGGCAACCAATCAAATGCTCATCAAAGTACTCAAGACTTTAATCAAACGTACTATTACGATAACGCTAGTTTCATTCACCCGGAGGAGATTTTCCAGCTAGATCAACCCATTCGACCAATCAACAAGTACCCGAGTAGCTCGACCACGAGTCTCCACACCCTCGGCAGCTCCCCGCCCACCGTTTTAGACATGGAGAGTGGCAATATCTACAAGAACACGCTTACCAACGCTAGCTATGGCGTACGTTACTTCGACTGCATCAAATACGAGACGAGTAGCAACGACACGGATACTGCTAGCCTCACCAGCGGTTCTAGTGTGTTCGACGACTTCTCCTACTACTCAAGCCCCCAAATTGATTATAACAACGTAAGTGCAGCAACAAATAACAACAATAATTGCAACCTCCCCGACATGAACAAGATGAACTTGCGTCTGTGCGACGATATCAATTCGTTTTTTATTGGGCAACCAAGTTGCGTGACGCAAAGTAAGCAACAGCAGCAGCAGCTCCCGGATGGCGGCGGTTCAGCCGAGACCAATCAGCTCAACGGGTACTGCTACGAAAATTACAGCAATTCAGCGTCGCCGAATGCGGCGTCGATAGCGATGCTACCGTATGGCGGCGATGGCTACGGCAACGAAGGTTCCAGCGGAGATGCCCTCGTTCCGAATGCCACCACCGCAGGTCTGTCAGAGCAGACGGCGGCTCTCGGCGTCGATGGGTGGTGGAATGGCAGTGCCGGTAATTACGCGCCGTCGACACATCCTACACAACCCGGCTGGAATCAGATCGATACCGTCGCTAACGGTAGTCAACAGCAGCAGCAACACCACTACTATCTGATGGAGCAAACTGACTATTTGAGCAAAATGGAAGGTGGAGAATGTGTAATGTGAGGGTGATTAAGACTTGACAAATCGTTGTTGAATTAAGACAAGGAATTAAAGAGGATTGTTAGCAATGTTGAGTTTATTGCCGGAGGGGCGGCGGTAAGCGAGTGGTTCTAGTGTGCTCATTTACAGCTAATTAAACCATTGGAACTTATTGACGCACTCATTAAGTTTCGTCGAAGATTAATCAAATGTACCAGTGTAGCAAGACTTACTTTTTTATTTCAAAACTATATTAAGATATTATTTTTGTCTCGTCTCTCTGTACTGAATTTAGTTGTAAGTACCATTAATAGTGAGAATGTTTTCATATGTAAGTAGAGGTTATGATGCACGTGTTTTGTTAAAACAATTCTAGTCATATGTATTTTAATAGTGAATAAAACGTCTCAAACTAATACAAAATGTGAGTTGTGGAAAGAAATGCTTCATTCTACCGTCGTGCTATGTTCTGCTAGGAGCAATTCCTGGCGAAAAACCTAGCTGACAATAATGATTGAGAAACCCCAGCAAGAATTCCTAGGGAAATCCTAGTAGGAATATCTGCAGATACTGTAAGAAACATTCATGAAGGAATCATTGAAGATATCTCTGGTGGAATAGCAAGAGAAATCTCTGGAGGAATCACAGGATAGATACCTATGTAAAGGAATTCGTACGGAAAGCTATGCAACAAACCCAACAAAAATGTTTAGGCTTTAGAGCAGTGCTTCCCAAAGTGGGCGATATCGCCCCCTTACTTACCTTACCGATCAGGCTAAGGCTGGGGTGGCCTCTGCTGTACATAGTAGCCGTCTCCATTCCACTCGGCCCATGGCTGTTTGTCTCCAGTTCCGCACTCTGCGTAGGATCCGCAGATCGTCCTCGCTGCGCACCACGTCTTCTTGTACCGGTCGGATGACTCTCGAGAACCATTTTAGTCGGGTTGCTATCCGACATCCTGATGACGTGACCCGCCCACCGTAGCCTCCCGATTTTCGCGGTGTGGACGATGGTTGGTTCTCTCAGCAGCTGATGCAGCTCGTGGTTCATTCGCCTTCTCCAAGAAGATGGTACGCAACATCTTCCGTACGAAAACTCCAAGGGCGCGTTGGTTTTCTGCACGTAGGGTCCATGTTTCGTGCCCATAGAGGTCGACCGGTCTAATCAGCGTTTTGTAGATAGTTAACTTCGTGTTACGGCGAACTTTATTCGATCGTATAGAGTTCTGCGGAGTCTAAAGTAAGCACGATTTCCTGCCACAATGCGCCTCTGAGTTTCTCTGCTGGTGTCGTTGTCGGCGGTCACCAGTGAGCCCAAGTACACGAATTCTTCAACCGCCTCGATTTCATCACCGTCGATAGAAATTCGGGGTGGCGGGTGCGGAGATTCCTCCCTGGAGCCATTTGCCTTCATGTACTTTGTCTTCGACACATTAATGACTAATCCGATTCGCCTGGCTTCACTCTTTAGTCGGATGTACGTTTCCGCCATCGTCTCAAATTTACGAGCAATAATATCAATATCATCAGCGAAACCAAGCAGCTGAACGGACTTCGTGAAAATCGTTCCACTCGTGTTCATCCCCGCTCCCCTAATTACACCCTCTAAAGCTATGCTGAACAGCAAGCACGAAAGACCATCACCTTGCCGTAGCCCTCTGCGTGATTCGAAGGGACTCGAGAGTGTCCCTGATACTCGAACTACGCACATCACTCGATCCATCGTCGCCTTGATCAACCGTGTCAGTTTATCCGGGAATCCGTATTCGTGCATAATCTGCCATAGCTGTTCTCGATCGATTGTATCATACGCCGATTTGAAATCGATGAACACGTTATGTGCGGGCACGTTGTATTCGCGGCATTTCTGCAACACCTGGCGGATGGTGAACATCTGGTCTGGTAGTGCGTTCACCCATAAATCCAGCCTGATATTGCCCCACAAACTCTCTTGCAATCAATAATGATAGACGGCGGCATAAAATTTTAGAGAGTATCTTGTAGGCAGCGCTCAGTAGTGTGATCACGCGATAGTTCCCGCAATCCAACTTGTCGTCCTTATTGTAGATGGGACACACGATACCTTCCATCCATTCCTCCGGTAATACTTCCTCCTCCCAAATCATGGTAATGACCCAGTGTAGTGCTCTCACCAGTGCTTCTCCACCGTATTTTAGAAGCTCTCTTGGTAGTTGATCTTTGTTGTTTTTCAACCGGCCAACCTCCTCTTCAATCTCTTGGAGGTCAGGGGCCGAAGTCTTTCGTCCTGTGCACATACTCCTAGATCTGTTACCACGCCACCTTCGGTACTTGCAACGTCGCCATTGAGGTGCTCATCGTAATGCTGCCGCCACCTCTCGACCACCTCACGCTCGCTCGTGAGAATATTCCCGTGATTATCTCGGCACATGTCGGCTTGTGGCACAAAGCCTCTGCGCGAGCGGTTCAGCTTCTCGCAGAACTTTCGTGTGTCCTTAGCGCGGTACAGCACTTCCATCGCTTCCCGATCTCGTTCTTCCTACTGGCGCTTCTTCATCCGGAAGACTGAGTTCAGCCTGTTCCGTGCCTGTCTGTAACGTGCCTCATTCGCTCTCGTACGGTGTTGCAGCATTCTCGCCCACGCTGGATTCTTCTCGTTTTTCAACTGTTCACATTCGCCGTCGTACCAGTCGTTTCTGTGATTCGGAGTTGCGAAGCCTAGTGCTGTAGCCGAGGTACTACCTATGGCGGATCGGATGTCCCTCCAGTCATCTTCAAGTGTAGCTGCGCCAAGCTGCTCATCCGTTGGTAGGGCCACTGCTAACTGCTGCGCGTAGTCTTGAGCAACTTCTACGTTACGCAGCTGCTCGATGTTGGGCCACGGCGTTCGACTTCGACGCGTGGTGATAATTGCCGAAAGTTTTGAGCGCATGCATGCAGCGACTAAGTAGTGATCCGAATTTATATTCGCACTGCGGTATGTGCGGGCATTGGTTATATCCGAGAAGAATTTACCGTCGATTAGAACGTGGTCGATTTGGTTTTTGTTTGATGGTCGGGTGATCTCCAGGTGGCTTTGTGGATATTTTTGCGGGGGAAGAAGGTGCTTCGGACTACCATACCACGGGAGGCTGCAAAGTTTACGCATCGCTGGCCGTTATCATTCGATACGGCGTGCCGACTGTTTCGTCCGATTACCGGTCTGTACATTTCCTCCCTTCCTACCTGCGCGTTCATGTCGCCGATAACGGTCTTCACGTCACGCGGCGAGCAACCATCGTATGTTTGCTCTAACTGCGCGTAGAACGCTTCTTTTTCGTCATCAGGTCTCCCTTCGTGTGGGCAGTGGACGTTGATGATGCTGCAGTTGATGAAACGGCCCTTAACTCTTAACATGCACATCCTTGCATTGATCGGCTGCCACCCGATCACACGTTGCCCAACACTATAAATCCTGTTCCCAGTTCATTACCTTCAAAGAACCCTTGGGGAAATCTCTTGAGAAACCACATGAGGAATTTTTGGAGGAAACCCAGTAGGTATTCTTAGGGAATTTCCAAGAGGAACTTATGGAGGAATCTTTTATAAATCTCTGTATAAATCGAAAAAGGAACTTTTGCAAGCATCAGTGCTGAAAATGCCATTTCGACATACCTAGATTCTATCACCTGCAGCTCATTTCAGAAGCTGAACCTGAAAATACGGTACATGAAAAAAAAATGCCGCTAGGCCAGCTCTACCAGAAAGTCACATAAAAACTGCTACAGGTAAATGTCATCGACTACCTTCGAAAAATACCAATGGATATTCATGATGAATATCAATTGGCATTTTTCGACGATAGTCGATGACATAGCCCTCAAATATGAAAGTTAGACCGGTTTTCCCGTGACTTTCTTGTTGAACTGATCTAGTCGCCTAAGTTTTTCATATAGGTACCATATTTTCAGGTTCAGCTTCAGTAGACGTTCGCTCGGTGCAAACGGTTTAACTGCAATGCTTTTTAACTGCAAGTCCGCTAAGTGCAACAATTTTGCAGTTATCGCACCGCTATCTGTCAAAAACAAAACGTCAACAGTGTTGCGATGTTTTTTCGGATGCACTACAGCTGCATTGCGATGTTTTTAGTGCATTCTGGCTGCGTCCAACAGCAATAGGCTCCTAAAGTCCTATCGGGATTCTTGTTTTAAACCACAATATATGGTTCAAGAGTACATATTTACTTATTTTTTGACGTTTTCATTAACCGTAGTTGAAAATATATTTTTTTTATTTTTTTAGCCTTTTGTCTCGTCCCTAGCTTATAACACATACTTTGAGTGATTTTTTTTCACCGTGTATGTCAGATAGGAACATTTTTGAAATCCCAGTGCGAAAAATGTCGAGCTCAGTCACACAAGGTTGACCTCAAATGTCAAAGTAGAACTATTTACCATTTTTCTTATTTCGAATTTTCTCATTATTCCTTTGTTTTTCAAGTTCGAGTAAAGTACAATTCCGATTAGAATACCATGCTTGATCGTATTATTCAATATAAGCGAGATTTCGTCTTTAATTTTAGGACCCTATTGACAACTATTTGACGGCTGTCAGTCGTTGCAGTTAGCGAATTTCATTCGGTAACTGAAACGTAAACATGTTGCACTTATCGAACGTCTACTGTATGTCGAAATGGCATTTTCAGCACTGGCTAGCATCCCAGCGGGCATTCCTAGAGGATTATCTAGAGGAATTCCTGAAGGAACTCTTGGAGGAATCCATGGAGAAATCTTTGGAAAAATCCTCTTGAAATACCTCCACAAATGCCTAATGGAAAATTCTTACTGAGATCTTTCCAGAGGCATACTAATCCATCCTGTGATTCCTCGTGTTATTTTGGATTTCTTCTGTGATTCTTCTCGTGTTTTTTTTTCTCTGTAGGGTATTTTTTTTTTGGAATGCCAGCAGTAGACATTCCTGGTAGGATTTCTTGCCGAGATTTCCTAAACAATTTTGGCTGGGATTTCTTCAGTAATTGCCAAGGTAATTGCTCTTTAGAGTCCTTCAAGTATTCCTAGAGGATTCCTAATAGGAAATGCCCAATAAATCCCAGCAAGACTTCCTGGCGCATTCTATCAGAAATTCCTGAGTAAATACCAGCAGAATTCCTGGAGTAATCTCTGCAAGAAAATGCTATTTCAAACTTTTTTAGATACAACAGTTGCGTGCATGATCATTTTGGTATGTTTTGTTTGGCCTATTCAATTTGGAATGACCAAAAAATTGGTATAAAGACAACTAAACAAATGGCTCTAATAGAAATAATTGAGATCAAAATCATCACCTTGAATCATGTTTTGCAAGTAGCGAAGCTTAGCAAACGTCTAACATGAACAAAAACAATGTGAACGCCTTAACCGACCAATTTGCGAACACCAAAGTATTTGAACTAACGGTTTAAAAGATGAACCATGGGAAGCTAGTAGAGTGAGACGTCTGCTAGCACAAAAAAAAACAAAAACGAACGGAAAAACAAATGCCCAACCTGTATTTCAACTCAACAAATGAACTCTGAGTATAAATATGGGGGTCTTAGTATAATGAAAAAAAAAGACATTTCACTCCTGGACACTTTCTGGGTTCCATTTTGGCCCCATATTAACTGTGCAAAATTTCAGCTCGATCGGAGAAATTAAATTTAAGCGCCAGCTGTTTTTAATTTTCATACGATCACTTTTCCAAAAGAAAAAAAAATCAACCCTCCGAAGAAAGCAAAGCGACCTAAGGCATGTAGAAAAAGTTATTGACTGAAAACCGAATAGCATAACATCCGGTAAGGCTTAATACCTTTTTCTAAAGGGTGTCCACGATGCAATTGGCACGCAGAAAATATTGTATAACTTTTGATTGCGTTCGCCAAAATAGCTAATTTTTTGACCATGAATAGTATATTATGTGTAGTTAATACCATAAAATTTTCATTAAAATCGGTTGAGTATTGGCACAGATATTGTCGATATCATAAAATGAGATTTTAGAAAATTTGGGCACCCATTTCAAAAAATTGCTTAGGCTATAACTTTTTTGTTACCTCATCAAAACGTTTGAAAATTTCACTCGATATTCTTAACATAGTATCAATTAAGTGGTAAAAAATTGATCGAAATCGGTTCAGTACTTTTTCTAGTAAATATCCAAAGCTCAAATCGCTTCAAGGTAAATTTTAGGTACTTTTTGACCATTTTTAGTTTCGCGTGCACTATTTTGACTGTAGAACTGGTAACACTGTCCCGATTTTTATAAAATTTTGACAGTAAAATTGTTATGTAAACTGTTTACAGTGAAAATTTCAGCCATTTTTGTTGAGTACTTTCAAAGTAAGAGCAGTTTGAATTTAACTACACCAAAAACCACATCTGCTTATTGTGACATGGTGCGACATATATGGCTATAAATTTTTAACGGTATGATCAAATTGAATGAAATTTTGACAAATTACTTTTACATACATACTTTACGTACATAAAAATTTTCATTGAAATCGGTTCAGTATTTTTGGCGGCAGAGTTGAAACGGCAAAAAAGTGATATTTTCCAAAATGTTTGTTTGCACAAGATTCTCAAGTGGCAATTCTTTTGTTTCAACGATATCTCCGCCAATACTCAACCGATTTTAATGAAAATTTTATAGTATTATAGCTACACATAATATACTATTCATAGTCGAAAAATTAGCTATTTTGGCGCACGCAATCAAAAGTTATACAATATTTTCTGTGTGCCAACACACTGCCACCTCTTGGTATAACCGCGCGAGACACTGTCAGCCATAGTGGTTTCTGCTTTTAGTGGTGTTGCGTGTACGTACACGTTGCATTACACGAACACTACCTGAGTTACTGGTTGAAAATAGTAAACAAAAATCAGCTGTTCCCGGCAAAATCAAATGGGCATATTTTCAATCAGTAGATTTGCATTAGTGTTCGTTACGCCGCGCTGCGAAACCATTATGATGGATTTTGATTTGACGTTTGCTAACACGCACACTATTACACAAATTACCTGTAATTTTCGTTTGCATCATTCAGCAACGTGTACACTGGCAGACGTCAAAGCGATCGAACACTAGCGCCTCTGGTGGAAGGATCGCGGAAATCAAATGAATTTTGAATTGATCGTTAAATGCATGTGCCAAGCCGCTTTGGAGAGTGTTACGTCTGTTTGTCTGTGCTATATAAATGTCCGTGTAATCGTTTTGTATTACGCACGATTTGCATGGAGTTATTTGATGAATCATTTCCCTGTGTTACTAAATTCATCTATTTCAGAGAAATTTCGAACTTTTAACACATTAAACACATACAAATTTGCTACATTCTTACCAAACACTTCATATGTATATGTATAAAGAACATACAGAAAAGCCTTTCCATTTCTATGCTACTCAAAAAGCTAATAAGCTGACAATCGAATATAGAAGGTGGAACATCCGTAGAATAGTCATCCATCAATTCATTGACAACACAATGATTTCTAATTGAACACTTTGTTATCCCTCGGTCGCTCCCTCCAGATTGGATGAGTACAGAACAATAATTATTTTCAGCAAATCGAAGGGAAAGTTATCCGCACCACAAACCGGATGTATACAAACATGCTAGGCAAATCACGGATGTAGGGTCAAAAGGACGTTTGAAATTTGGAATCCTTGAACAAAAAAAAAAACAATATATGAACTCAAACGACTCATAAGTAGCACCTTTTTCGGAACTATTGACGTGCATCGACGATAGTAGGGATAAATTCTATGTCACGTCACACTCTTACTTTCAACCGTTTTTAGCTTGGTTTTCAGAGTGCGTTGCCCTGATCTACCTACCTTCCCTTGTCGTATTAATATGAGATGCCTGATGCTATGGAAACGATAGATGCATGCTGCGACTGGTACTCAAAGAAGCGTTTCCGACTATAGTTACCAATAGCAACTGCATTTCTTAAAACTGTTTCCTTTAACAATTGATATGCTACGCCCTACGTCACAATGTACAGCAGACACCTTTCAAAATTATTATTCTTCACGCTTCTCTCGCTTAGAAAACTTAAGGCAACATTGGCAATAACAAATTATTATCTGCAATAAAAATCTGAACAACCGCATCAAGAAACGTGAGCTTGCGCCTAGTTTTCCCATTTTCGGGTTTACTCTCAACCGCCTAGGGAAACGGAGACTTGCTGACTTTGGCTAGATTTCAGACTGGTTTTGCTATCGTTCGAGAGGTCGAATCCAACCAAAACCCCGAACCGTATGACAAACTTATGGTTTTAAGGACAATATAATGTGTGTATACGCTCTCGAAAGTAGCAAATTGGAGATTTCCTCTCACTTTTGTCACTCCTTGGCTTCCGCTCTACTGACCACCAGCACTGACTGTTTGCTCTGCCGCAGAGTTTGCTTGAGGGCTGCTGTCTGTGGTAGGGTCGATTATGTTCTAGCTATTGTTGTTTGAAGGGCCAGGCAGTGGCGGCGGCTGCTGTTAGGAGGAGAACCCGGTATAAATTAGAAGGGATCATAAGTGATGTCATACCGCCGTTGTTGAGAATTTGGTCAAACCGAAAAACTTGAGAATGCTCAAGAACAGCAGCTCTAGTATTTGAACCTATTGTATTGAACATTGTACATAGTTGACAATTGCACTAATCTTGGTGCAATAATTAATGCGGGGCGTTTTGTGGCATAGAAGATTGATTACCTATAATTATTAAACCACTACAAAGTGTTAGTTTGTAGAAATTTAGACGTATAATTTTAACTCAATGAACACGAGGTTAGCTTGACAGGGTATTGAAATCATAGTAGTGATTAAAAAGAAGTGAATAAGAACTGCAAATCCCTGTTCTAATCTGATGGTTTCGATAATATGGAGTAATATTAATCACCCAAGTACTCAGAGTTCTTTGAAATACTCGTACATGCTGATACCGTGTTTCTTGAAATTATACGTTTAATTTTTTTCAAACTAATACTTTGTAGTGATTTATTAATTAAAATCAATCTTCTATACCATTCGATTCCCTTCGAATCTCGCAAAGAGTTACGGCTTGGTAATGGTCTTTCGTGCTTGCTGTTTAACATTGCTTTAGAGTTTGTAATAAGGAGAGCGGAGAGAAACACGAGTGGAACTATTTTCACGAAGTCCCTTCAGCTGCTTGGTTTCGCTGATGAAATTTATATTATAGCTCGTAAATTTGAAACAATAGCGGGTTCTTTCTGAAGTTCTTCCAGGTCCTTCCAGGATTCCCTCTTGGACTTAAGAGATTTCTTCCGGGATTTTTCATGGTGTTCCGGTAATTGTCCAGGTACCCCATCCGAGATTCTCCAAATAGCTTCTGAGGAAAACCAGAAGGATCTTGCTGGAGTATTTCCTTCAGGAAATCCTGAAGGAACTTTATGATAAATTCTATGAACAAAACCTGCTGGAGAAATTTCGCAAAATACTACCTAATAAACTCCTAAAGGATTTCCATTAGTAACATTTAAAAGATTTTATGTATGAATTACCAGAGGAATTCCAGAAAGATCTGCCGAAATCCCAAACAGAACTCTTGGAGGAAACCAGAAAAAGTTCCTAGATGAATCCTGGAAAGAGTTCCTGGAGAATTCCTGGAAGCAGCTATTGAAAGAATTTCAGAAGAACTTCCTGGAATAATTTCCAAAAAGAATCCTTAAAGCAGTTTCCAAAGAAATCCACGAAAGAGTTCCTACAGAAATTTCAGAAGTAATTTCTGACAGAAGCCCAGAAAAGATTCCCGGAGGAATCCCGGAAGGCGTTCCCGAAAAAATCCTGGAATAAGATCTTGGATGAACCCCGGAAGAAGTTTTCGGTGTAATTATAGAGTATACTACCTGGAAAAACCTGGAAAACCTGGAATTATCAGGGAATTTTCTTTACTCTGGAATAAACCTGGAATTATCAGGGAATTCTGGAGTCAATCTGGGATTTTTTGATAGTAAGGAATTTTATTGATACTAGTTTGAATTTTATCAATATAAAGTTCCGCCCTCTCCCCTCGTAGGCTTTCCACCATATACAATTTTCGAAACACCACCTCTCCCCCTTAAGAGTCTACGTAGTTTATGGACAGATCATTACCGCAACCTAGGGAATGGTGTGCCTGAACGTTGACCAAGCGTATCCTTTGGAATTTACCCTTCCACTAACAACCCCCAAATCCCGTCGTGACACCTAGGCCTGAGAGATCGTAGAGTTGTCTACATTTTTCATAGGTGTCCAAAACTAATCATCCTTTTCTCATCCCTCAGCAGTCGCAAGGACGTGGCCAGGACAGTGCTCGGCCATTGGAGGATTGCGTCAGTCTTGTCTAAGAGTCAGAGATTAGTCCCAAATCTTTGTGCTTTGGTTCGGACGGGAAGGAGGCAACCCTCAGAACAGCGGTCTAAATAGGACTGTACCACCTACGAATTTGTGCGACTCGTTAAAATGCTAATGCTAAAATGCTAATGCTCGTAAATTTGAGACGATAGCGGAAACGTACATCCGACTAAAAAGTGAAGCCAAGTGAATCGGATTAGACATTTATGTATCGAAGACAAAGTACATGATGGCAAAGGACTCTACCCGAGCAATAATGAATAACTGACAAATAACACTGGTCGACAGTGGATCACGCACTTTGACCTCTTGTTCCATTTCTGATGGATTTTGGCCCGCTGATTCCGAATCTGACTTCGGAATTGCTGTGACACGTACAGTTTTTGAGAAAAATAGGTTTTTTTTTTCACAAAATTACGTATTTTCATAAAAAATAAACTATTGTCTTTATATTATTATTTTTTTATCTGCTCATCCCAACCAATATTTATATTCGATAGATTTTGATCCACTGATTCAGAATCTGACCTTAGAATTTCAGTAACACGTACAGTTTTTGAGGAAAATGGGGTTTTATTCAAAAAATTCCATATTTTCAGAGAAAATAAAATATTGTCTTTATAGTTTTATTGTTTTTATCTGCTCATCTTGACCAATATTCATATTCAATAGAGTCTCGTATACTGATACGGAATCTGACTTCAGAATTCTGAAACGCATACAGTTTTTGAGCGAAATAGGTTGATTGATTTGTCTTTATTAAAGAGACTTTCAGCAGCGAAATAGGGTTTTATTCACAAAATTTCATTTTTTTTCTTAAAAAAATTAATATTGTCTTTATAATTTAAATTTTTCTCTGCTCATCATAAACAATAATTACTTTTAATGGATTTTGATCCATTGATTCGTAATCTGACATAAGAATTTGAGTAAAACGTATTTTTTTTTTGAGAAAAATTTGGTATAATTCACAAATTTTCATACTTTCATAAGAAATGAAATATTGTATTTATAATATTATTTTTTATTATCTGCTCATCATGAACAATTTTTATATTTAATGGTTTTTGAGTCACTGATTCGTAATCTGACATAAGAATTTGTGTAACACGTAAACTTCTTAAAAAATGGGTTTTATTCACAAAATTTCATATTTTCATAGAAAATAAAATCTTGTCTTTATAATTTCAAATAACTGATTCAGAATGTGACTTGAGAATTTGTGTAACACGTACAATTTTTGAGAATAATGGAATTTTATTTATACAATTTCATAGAAAATAAATAATTGTCTTTTCAAATTTTATCTGCTGATCTTAAAAAATATTTATATTCAATACATTTTTATTTACTGATTCGGAACTAACCTAAGAATTTTTGTAACACGTTCAATTTTTGAGAAAAAATGGGATTCAATTCGCAAAATTTTATATTTTCATAAAAATAAAATACTGAGTTGTTAATATCTTTTTTTTCTACTAACCATAACCAATATTTATATTCAAACGATTTTGATCCACTGATTTGGAGTCTGACCTAAGATTTTGTGTAGCACGTACAGTTTTTGGACTGAGTTCACGAATTAGCGCGGTACGTATCCCCGGCGTGAAAAAAAAAACCTGACTGTGCAAATACATAAGGACAATTTGCTGAATTCTTATCATACCGTATAATTTCTGTAGCACGTACAGATTTTGAGAAAAATAGAATTATATTTACAACATCATATGGTCATTGAAAATAAAATATTGACTTTATTTTTTTTTATCTACTGCTCATAGAAACAAAAATTCATATAAAATATTATTTGATAAGCTGATTTAAATTTATTGCTCAGAAACTCTGTAAAACGTACTGTCTTTGTGAAAAATAGGTGAAACACATTTTTTACAAGAAAAAAATGAATTTATGAAAAAAAAATTCATGAGAATGTGAAATTTTGTTGATAAAACTCAACTTGAAAAAAAATGAATGTGTTACAGCAATTCTAAGGTAAGAATAAGGAATAAGTGGATACATTAAATACAATCTATTACGACCTAGTAAAAAGCTGTCCATTAATGACGTAGGGGTTTATGGAAGGAGAGGAGTTTGAGAAATCTTTCGGGCCATACAAATAAAAAGTGGGTTCTCATACAAAAAACTGAACATGGTACAGAAATTCTGAGGTTAGATTTCGAATAAGCAGATTGAAATTTATTACATACAAATATTTGTTTTGATGAGAGGACCATAAATTAAAACAAAAGTAATATTTTTTTTTCATTAAAATACTGAATTTTGTGAATAAAACCCTATTTTTCTCAAAAATTTTAAATGTTACAGAAATTCTTAGGTCAGTTTCCGAATCAGTGGACCAAAATCTATTAAGTATAAATATTGGTTATAAGATGAGTAGATAAAAAAAAAGTTAAAGAGACCATATTTTATTTTCTTTAAAAATATGAAATTTTGTAAATAAAACCTCATTGTTCTCAAAACATGTACGTGTTACTGAAATTCCTAAGTCAGATTTTGAATCAGTGCACTGATCCACTGCAGTGGATCAAAATCTTTTGAATATAGATATTAGTTATGATGAGCAGATAAAAAAATTAAAATTATAAAATCATTATTTTATTTCACAAAATTTCACGTGTTACAGAAGTTCTAAGGTTAGTTTTCGAATCGGTGGATGACAATCTATAAAATATAAATATTGATTAAGATGAGCAGATAAAAAAATAAAAATTATAAAGACAATAGTTTATTTCCTACGAAAATATGAATTTCGTGAATAAAACTCCATTTTCTTCCAAAAAAATCACGTGTTACTGAAATTCTTTGTTCAGATTCTGAATCAGAGGAATAAAATATATTGAAAATAAATATTGGTTACGATCAGCAGATAAAATGAAATAAAATCAAAAAGACAATATTTTATTTTCCATGGAAAATATGAATCATGATGAATAAAACCCTATTTTCTCAAAAAAAAATTACGTGTTACTGAAATTCTTAGGTCAGATTCTATATCAGTTGATCAAAATCTATTGAATATAACTATTGGTTATGATGAGCAGATGAAAAATTCAAAATTATAAAGACAAGATTTTGTTTTGTATGAAAATATAAAATGTTGTGAATAAAACCCTATTTTTCTCAAAAAAAATACGTGTTACTGATATTCTTAGGTCAGATTCCGAGTCAGTATATGAAAATCTAAAAAATATTAATATTGCTTAAGATGAGCAGATAAAAAAATAAAATTATAAAGACAATAGTTCATTGAAAATAAAAAATATAAAATTTTGTGAATAAAACCGTATTTTCTCAAAAAATTTACGTGTTCCTGAAATTCTTAGGTCAGATTAAGAATCAGTGGATCAAAATCTATTGAATATAAATATTAGTTATAATGAGCAGATGCAAAATTTAAAATTAAAATACCAATATTTTAGTTTCTATGACATATTAAATTTTGTGAATAAAATCCTATTTTTCTCAAAAACTGTACGTGTTACAGGAATTCTGAAGTCAGATTCGAAACCAGCGGGCCAAATTCCATTACAAATGGAACAAATGGTCAATTTTGTCGACTAGTGTAATTGCAGCATACCAAAGTCAGGTATCATACCAAGCCAAGGAATTGGCCGGTTACCCAGGTATTGAAAATACCTTATTTTGATATTTTGTGGGTACTGATAAAATACCTTAACGAGTTATTGGTTTGATGTTGAGGACTGCTTGAGGTATTATTCAGTTATGGAAAAATCATTATTTGTATGAAAAAACTGCCCATTATTATTTAGTTATTACCATACCTGATGCCATTATTCATGTGTTTTGCACAGAATACACATCAGTTATTATTTTAGGTTTTTTACCTCCAATGCAGGGCTTCTTAATAATACCTCATTTAGGTTAAAAGTATTCGGTTTTCCATACCTGAGTTTGGTATTCTTCAGCTATTTTCTCCTGCTCGGGAAGGGAGGAATCACCCCACCCGCCACCTCGTATTTCTATCGACGGGGATGAAATCGAGGCGATTTGTGTACTTGGGCTCACTGGTGACCGCCGACAACGGCACCAGCAGAGAAATTCAGAGACGCATTCTGCCGTGAATCGCTAGTCAGTCCTATCTGTTAAAAGTAGGCATTGAGAAAATGGACTCTGAAGTTTTCAAATTCGATTTCTATGTGAAACTTTAAAAAATCGCCATGAATTGAAAACTTCAGCGATCATCATGAAACTTTCACACATTATTTCAAACGTGAAAACGTAACCGTGAAAAATATAAAACTGGCTAAAATAGTGTTAAGCTTTGTACTGGAAGGTACAAAAGATCGTAATGGGACTGACTTGCGATTACTTTTCATTATGGGACATTCTGACTCAAGAAAGATCAAAAACGGTCAATAACTCATTTTTGTCCAAAATGCAGATGGGACTAACTTGCGATTCACGGCAGCATTGTGGCAGGAAATCGTGCTAACTTTGGACTCCACAGAGTTCTACGATCGAACAAAGTATGCCGTTACACGAAGTTAACTATCTACAAAACGCTTATTAGATCGGTAATTCTCTATGGGTACGAAGCATGGATTCTATGTGCAGAGGACCAATGCACCCTTGGAATTCTCATACGGAAGGTGTTGCGTTCCATCTACGGCAGATGAAAGACGGGACTTGAAGAAGGCGAATCAGCTGCCGAGAGAACCAACCATCGTCCACACCGTGAAAATCGGGAGGCTACGGTGGATGGGTCACGTCATCTGGAGCCATCCGACCGGTACAAGAAGACGAACCTTAGCAGAGTGCAGCATTGGACCAAGAAGAACGGATACGAGTTCGTCGTACAGTGTCCTCTGCATGCCTTAGTAAGGTGAGTACCCATGGAAGGCTCGTTCCACCAGTCCGGTCAAGTAGAAGTCATTTACGAAAATTGACTAACTTATAATTATAATCGATACCATAATCACTTCATTTACCTCGGACCTGTTTCGTATATAGTAAAATGCTTAAAAAGCTTACTCCTTCGTTCAGCTTCAATCGTACCACACGATCACGTGTGTTCCTGACCAGTAGCGAGCCACAGCAATGTTTTACCTTGCATCCCCCTTATATAGCGAATTGCGTGCAACCACACCACTTCATAGTTAAACCGTACGTGCACATAACAAAAAGGATATTGACACGCTCTTGGTTCACCATAAACCATAGGGATATTGAGTGTTTGTTTTTGCGCCGTTTTCGACACCAAAACTGCTTATCACAGCTCAAAGTATAAAAAGGTCGTCTTCGATTTATGTATCACGGTTGCGGCCCGAGTTTACAACATGCTCCTCGGCACACCCTTTCGCAGAGCAATTGGCAATTTCGACATGCGCATGTACGCACCATGTCCTGGAGCCTCGTTATCCGTGGCGAAAGCGAAAATGAACCGTTATCAGGACGAGAAAACGAGAGTAAAATGAGCAGCAAATTATACGGACTCCGGAGTTAATATAAAAGTGCGCCGCCAAAACGTGCAATTACTACCAATTTAGCTGACGGCCGAAAACCTGCTGCCTGATGAGGCCGGGTTCTGAAGAGCGACCGACGAGCATAGCGTCCTCCTCGGTTGCTTCCACGCGTCTGGCCGTGTCGTTGTGCAAGTTGCAAGTTGTATAATCTTTTCATTTTGTATTTACTTAGGTTAATTTGACGAAATTATGATTGATTGGATTTTTAAGCGGCGTCATTCAAGAGCTTGATACTCCAGTGAGAGTTGTTTGCTGCAGGTTCACAGAGGAAAGAGAGACATCAACATTAGTACGGTAGTGTGTGTCTCGGTTTTGGAAGTTGAAGATATTTCTCTAAACGAGTTTCAAGAGTGAGTCATTACGAAGAAACATTAAAACATGGACATTATATATATTTAAAATATATTGGATGTCTTGCATGATCTTCGCACTTCTGTACAACATTATCCGAGAACGACGGAATGAACGGTCGAGATGTAAGGTTTATTTCATCCTGATCCAGGTGTCGGTCCAACTCAGTGCTGGGAATGGTAAACAGCAGTTTGCTTGAATTTGATGATTGAATCGCTGACTCTTCATATCCGGGAGCAATTTTTTTGAATCAATTTAGTAGGCGATCCAATAGATTGCTACAGTAGCAGCAATAACGCGGTTTTGTGTCCATAAAATGTTGCGTACATGTCACGATAGACGGGAATACCTCCGAGTATGGTGGAGTCAGTGGAAGCACTGGCTCCACCAAATTCGGAGATATTCCCGTCTATCGTCACATTACTACCTAGACAACTCCGGTCGTGTTCGGTTCCCCTTACCCCCCTTACAATGTCCATGTCGTCCGCAAAGCACACAAATTGACCATATTTTTCGATAATCGTTCTTTGGCTGTTGGGCCCAGCTCGTCGCATTACACCTTCCAGAGTTATGTTGAAGAGTAGGCATGAGAGTGCGTCACCTTGTTACAGACCCCGGCGACATTCGAATGAGCTGGATAGTTCATCCGAAATCCTTGCACAGTTTTGCACACCATCCGTTGTTGTTTTGAGCAGTCTGGTCAGCTTTACAGCGGCTTTCCTGTCGTCCATGATTTTCCATTGCTCTGTGCGGTCGATACTGTCGTATGCTGACTTGAAATCGATGAACAGGTGATGCATAGGGACCTGGTAGGGTAATTCACCAATTGTTGAACTGTTAGTGTTGCAAAAATAGCTGCGATTTACGCCAGAGATTGCCGAATTCATTAACGTTTATTGAAAAGATACAAATTCCTATAAATAGAGCAAGATTAGAATTTTGTGCTGAATGAAAAAGGAAACTTTTCCTTACGTTTAGTGTCTCACTATTCTTCAACTAAATTCAAGCATTCGAGACCGTACTGAGCACTTCCAGCTTTTTACGAGCAGCTTCAACTGTCAATTTTTTTTATAATTTAGTAAGGAGCAATTCAAGGGGTTTATTTAGAATTCTTACCCATTTACTTAAACCACGATTAAGTGACGTAGTAGGGCTGTTCAAAAACTCGCCGTTTCTTTTTAGCTTCGTAATCCAAGTTTGTTTCTTGCTAAATATAGACACTTATTAGAACGCGAAATACTTCAAATTTTGCTTTCTACATCTTACCTGTCTAGCAAATGGGTTAGAGCAAACTTAAGCTAACTGATTAAATTATAAAAATACAGTAACTAAAAAACGGCTTCTATCAATCGTGACGAGATTGTTTTCTGTCTTCTCTGCCTCTGAATTCTGCTTATCATCGAGTATGACGGATCGTGATCTAATGACAGAACGGCTGGCATCGATGACAGGCGGTGTCATTCAGTGGTAGACCTTCCTCTGGTAGCGCTGGTGGTAGCAGAACTACAAGGGGTTCGCAGATCGACGGGCGCGCTTACAGTCCCCCCCCCCGAATGCGCAGAAGGTCCTCCTGAGGCGTATTGGTCCTTGACGCCTACGTCGAGCACTGCGAGCTTCACCGCAGGACGTTCGTAGATACCATGACTTGTTTGGACGGTTGCGCTTCTCACTTGTCCATCTGGTCCCGGTCTGGTTGCTATTATGCGTCCTAGTGGCCAGCTGTTACGGGGAGCGTTAGGGTCTACGATGAGTACGACATCGTTGACGTGGATGGGTTGCACCTTAGTAAACCACTTCGTACGTCGGGTGATTACGGGTAGATAATCCCTCAACCATCTTCTCCAGAATTCGTTGGCCATGGCCTGCGACTGCTTGAAGCTGTTTCGGAGAACAGTGGGGCTATCACTGTACGGCACCCACGGTTTCAGGCCGTTTGATGACCCTAGCAGAAAGTGATTAGGTGTCAGTACCGGTGATTCGTCGTTGTCTATTGGGATGTCTGTCAGTGGTCTTGAGTTGACTACATTCTCGATCTCCACTAGAGTACTGTGTAGCACTTCATCGGTGGGTGACCTTCTCCACTGCAGTTTGCGTAGGTTGGACTTCACGCTCCGTATGAGGCGTTCCCACGCCCCGCCCATGTGCGGAGAGGCTGGTGGTATGAAGCTCCACTCGGTGTTGGGCGTGGTGAACTCCTCCATGAGCCGTTCGTGGTCGATGTTCTGCATGATATCTTTCAGTTCTTTGCTTGCACCTTGAAAATTGGTGCCACGGTCACTGAAGATGACTGCTGGTGTTCCTCTTCTGGCCATGATGTTCCTGATCGCCAGGATGCATGAATCGGTTGTCAGTGTGTGGGCTAGTTCTAAGTGGATGGCGCGGATTGTGAGGCAGGTTGCCAAGACTCCCCACCGCTTTTCGGCACGACGTCCTACAGTGACAATGATAGGACCGAAGTAATCTATACCCATGAAGGTGAAGGGTCGTGTGAAAGCTGCAAGACGTTGAGGCGGTAGATCACTCATAATAGGAGGTTGCGGTGATGCCAGATCATTAGCACACTCCTGACACTCTTTACGGATGGCTCTGTATGCTACCTTCAGCTTTGGTATTCGGTAGCGTTGACGTATTTCATTCATCGTTGTTTGATGGTTCTGATGGTTGAACCGTTTGTGGAAATCAAACAAAATGAGCTTGGTGATAGAGTGATCACGAGGAAGGAAGACTGGTTGGGCTTCATCGCGGGTGATAAACGTGCAAGCTTGCGTACGACCTCTAACTCTGACGACATTGTTTTCATCTAGAAAAACGCACTGATGAAAAAGCGAGCTGCTTCTGGGTAGGTTCTTGTCCGGATTCTTCAAGTTCCGGTCCCTGGATAGGATAGCTATTTCGTCGGCGAAAGCGGCTTCCTGAGCTTTGCGGTGTAAGTAGTTTTCCGCGTCGCACAGCTCCTGATGCTGCAGCGGTCCGGTGGTGCGGTCCTTCTTTTGTGCGCTGAGTTTCATGTTGCACACGAATCGCAGAATGTACGCAGTAGAGCGGAGTAATTTCCGCCAGTCGGAGAAACGATGAGCGTCGATTACGGATTCCGAGACTTTTACGTGGAGCAGCAGATGTGGACGCAGTTCTTCGGAAGTGCTACCTATGCGCTGTCTGCAGATGGGCCATTGATCTGTTGGCTTCCGCAGAAACTCCGGGTCGTTGAACCAGCGACTAGACGTGGACAGGTCGATGGTGTTGCTCCACTTAGTACCCTCATCTGCGACATTTTGCTTGCTTGGAACCCAATGCCATTCTTTTACATCTGATGCCTCGAGAATTTCGCTAACTCTGAAGGCGACGAACTGGCTATAGCGGCGATGGTCGGAATTCAGCCAGCACAGAACATCCTTCGAATCTGTCCAAAAAAATCGTCGGCTCACCTTGATCGAAAGTGATTTGCAGACAGTTTCTGCTAGGCGGTTGCCGATAACGGCAGCCTGAAGCTCGGATCGTGGGATGGACAAGAACTTAAGGGGTGAAACTCTCGTTTTGGATCCCAAAAGCGCACACTCGATGTTCGCTCCTTCTTGGAATCGTAGATACGCCACTGCCGCAAAGCCTGCTTCACTTGCATCGACGAACGTGTGCAGCTGAACCTCGTTGTCTTCTGAAGTAGATGTCAAAGATCGGTAGCATCGAGGAATTTGAAGCTCGGTGATTCCAGGTAGAGCCGCACACCAGGTTGACCACTTTTCAAAGTGTTGGTCATTTATCGAATCATCCCATCCAATTGAAGAGCGCCATATTTCCTGAAGAAGTGTCTTCAGAAGCATCAAAAAGTGTCCAATGAGGCCTAGCGGGTCGAAAACCATCATCAGGGTTCGCAAGACTTCCCGCTTCGTAGGACGACGATCTCCGGACAGAAGTAGCTCGTCTATGCGTTTGGAAACCTTGAACGTGAAGTGGTCTGAAGTTGTGTCCCACCACATTCCAAGGATTTTTTAATAGACATATATTAGACTTCCAATGTCCCGTGGTTGATTGAAAATAGCAGCTCATTAATTAATCCAATCTTTGAAGAAAGAGCAAAACGGAACTTAACAGAATGACCTCAGCGCATACCTCATCATTACGGTTTTACGGGAATACTTCACGTTTCCAAATGAATACTTCACGTTTCTAAATAAAAACAATCTGTTTGACATTTTAAGTACCGTTGGATCGCGTTGTTGGAAAATCAGGGTTACTGTGGTTAAAACATCCTGGTCACAGCCATTGTATGGAGAAATAGCGCCTCTAGCGTTCTATACTTGTACTTCTATTGATTTTTTCGACCGAGCTGTCGCCGTTGAGGTTTTTCTCCACTGTAGAAGGTTCTTGTAGTTGTTCCAGTAGCATAGGAGAGTTAGATGCCCAATTGCGGATTTCAAAACCCGCTGATGCGTGAATTTCCTTCACGCCTCGTGTCAACTGGATTGCTTCCTCTTCATGCTCCACGCTCAGAAGCATATCGTCAACATAATGTCGTTTGACGATTGCTTCGACGGCGGCCGGTTGCTCTTGCTGGAACTTCTGTGCGTGAAAGTTTTTTACGTACTGTGCCGTACTCGGGGAGCAGCAGGCTCCAAACGTCATCACTTGTACGATGTAGGTACTTGGCTCGGGATCGGTTGAGTTTTCCTTCCAGAAGAAACGCTGGCAGTGTTGGTCGTCGTCCCGCATCAGAACCTGATGATACATTTCTCGAATGTCACCACAGACTGCAATTCGGTACTCGCGGAACCGAATCAACACCGACAGGAGAGAAGTTAACAAATCTGGGCCCTTCAGCAATACAGTGTTTAAGGAAACTCCATGAGAAGTTGCTGCTGCATCCCAAACGAGTCGCGTCTTACCAGGTTTATTCGGGTTCACCACCGGGAACATTGGTAGATACCATACGCGGGTATAATCTGCCTGAACCTCCGCATCAGTCAACTTTCGGACATAGCCCTTCGTGACGTGATCTTCAATCTTCATCCTAACTGCGTCTGCTAACTGTTGGTTATGCTGCATTCTCCTATCCAGGCATTCCCATCGTTTCATGGCTTTGCTGTCTGGAAGACGGACATTTTCATATTTCCAGAGAAGTCCACATTCGTACCGTCCATTTCGGCGTTTTGTGAGCGATTCCAGAAGCATCTGTGCCCGTTGGTCCTCTTGTGACTGCAGCAACTTGTCTGGTTTCACGATGCCGATGCTATCGAGCAGAAAATAGTTCTTAACCGCTTGGTGCAGATCTTCATCCGTATACTGATTGCACTGGCATATCTCGAGGGAGTGATAATTTACCGAAAAAGTAGTAGTGTCTTCAGGTGCGCAGCTTCCGTAGACGGTCCATCCAAGACGGGTCTTCACGGCTATTGGCTCTTGCGGTCGACCTTCGTGGCTTTTCAGTGGATGGCCGAGATTAAGGTTATCCAAACCTATCAGTATCCGAGGGCACGCGTTCTCATACGATGCTATCGGTAGTCCTGCTAGATGACAGTACGTTGCTTGCATATCCTCATACAGCAATGTCTGTGGCCGTATCTGCAGATTCTGTACGGTTTGTACGGACGACTATTACTGCTGGAGATCTGCAGACTCACTCTCTGCGAGGAGTTTTCCAGACGTTGCGAACCTCCCGTCCACTTCAGACACAATGAAGTTCTTGGTCCTTTTACACCCAACTCTTCGGCCAAACTCTGTTCCATTATTGATAGTTCGGACCCGTCATCTATAAAGGCATAGGTTTGCACTGTTTTAGAAGGACCGTAGAGAAGGACTGGCAGTATTCTAAAAAGAAGTTTAGACTGGCTTTGGTGGATGTTACAGCTTTGCTGGGTTCTCTCTACAGGTACGGTGCTAGTTGTTGTCAATCCAGCCGCCTGCTGTCTTTCGCTGCTGTGCAGAAGGGGGTGGTGTAGGAATGTACATCCATTTGTCCCACACGGCTTCTGTTGTCTACACGAGCCGTTGTGTTTGCGTAGGCACTTTCGGCACAGTTTGCACTCTCGGACAGCTGCCCACCTCGCGTCGTAGCTGAATTCAGCGAAGCGCTTACACTTCGTAACGTTCTGACAGCCGCCCTTGCAGAACAGACATTGTTTCTCCACCTCGCTTGGAGTTGTCGGTTTCCCTTTCGGTGGCACTGCGTGATGCTTGCCATCACGGACGTCGCTCTCAGTGTGAACGTTTAGGAATCCATCTTTCTTGTTGGAGCGAGGTTTCGAATCACCGCTAACCGATGCCATAACCGCACTGGCATCCTCTGCTGTGCAATACAACCATGTGCTGAAGTCAAGCAAATTAGGACTGGGTATGCTCCTGGAGTGTTTTGCCCAGTCAAGCTTCAGGGACGACGGTAACCTCTCCACCAATTCGTAGCGCAGCGATGCATTGTAGACGAAGTCGTTGACTCCACAAGCTTGGATCGTAGCAACCAAGTTCTCTACTGTGAGCGCAAAATTCACCACCGTCTCCAACCGGTCGATATTCGGCGATGGTAGACCTCGAACCTTCTTCACGATTGCTTGGACGATCGCTTCTGGTCTCCCGTACAGCATCTTCAAGGTGGACATTACTCCAGCCACGTTGGATGGATGAAGCAGACGGCACTTGACTGCTTCTAACGCCCTTCCTTTCAGGCATTTTCGAAGACGCAGCATATTTTCCTCGTTGGAAAACCCGCACATTTGGCTGGAATTGTTGAAAACCGAGAAGAAGAGTGGCCAATCTTCCGGGTTTCCACTAAATTCTGGGAGATCCTTTGAAACCGCTTGTCGTGCTGCCAGTTGACTGCGATTAAGCACACAGAACGTCTCGTTGTCCTCAGCTTGCACAGGCTGAGCCATCGGCCCCAGCACGTTGCTCTGCATTGGAGTTGACCGCTGACCTGGAACGAACTGATTCGACTGTATCCGCATCTCTGCCCTCTGATGAGGCGGCAGCATTGGTTGCGTCGGATGGTTTCGCATTATGGTTGGCGAATTCACGAGACGGAAGCTAGTTTCCGCCGGTGGTGGCTGCTGACCTTGTCGATACGCTGGTTGATTGACGCCTTGTCCGAGAGTTTGAGCGGAATGCTCTGCAGGCCTCTGCAAGTTACTCGCTATGGGCCCGTCACCCTCATCAACCGCAAGACCGGAATCTGGTTCGATTCCGAAACGATCCGTGTCGGCTATCCACTGTTCGATCTTCGACGCGTTATCAAAAATCGATTCACCGTCACTCACCGCAGATGACGACTCGCTGCCAAATTCTAGAAGCGCCGCAAATTTCTTCTCCAGGTACTGCTTTTCCAGCTTCTTCTCCTCCTCGATTTTCAGCAACTGCAGCTTCAATCTCCTTCTTGCCTCGCTTTGTCCGCTTTTTTCGCTGGTCCTGGATCGCCGCGATGGATTGGCTGCCGGTACCATCTGAGCCAACGGGCCACCAGAAGCGGGAAGAGCCACCGACTGGTACCGTATAGCAGCACATCGGGTGCACGTCCAACTCTCGTCCTCGCGTTCCGTCGGTATCTTCGCACACTCAAGGTGCCACCATCCCTTGCACGCATCGCACTGAACCATCATCATATTATCTGGGCCATCACACAACTGACAATTTGATTCCCGATTTTTACGCGCGATTCGCGGTGGATTCCGTCTAGGAAAACTGGTACTGCTACCAGGTTTATTGTTTAAAGCATTCCTAGTTGGGTCAATCGACACTATACCCGTCTCAGGGCAATCTGATAACTGCTTATCTACGTTTACCTGCATAACAAGAACCTACGACCGCATTCAGCGGGGGTGGAACTAGCTGCGTGTCCGTCCTCGACGCATCCGTTGTTCCCACCTCGTCTCCGTTTCCAGCCTTAGAATGCTTCGACGACATCTCTCAATTCGGGTAAACGAATTTGTAAAATGTTGCAAAAATAGCTGCGATTTACGCCAGAGATTGCCGAATTCATTAACGTTTATTGAAAAGTTACAAATTCCTATAAATAGAGCAAGATTAGAATTTTGTGCTAAATGAAAAAGGAAACTTTTCCTTACGTTTAGTGTCTCACTATTCTTCAACTAAATTCAAGCATTCGAGACCGTACTGAGCACTTCCAGCTTTTTACGAGCAGCTTCAACTGTCAATTTTTTTTATAATTTAGTAAGGAGCAATTCAAGGGGTTTATTTAAAATTCTTACCCATTTACTTAAACCGCGATTAAGTGACGTAGTAGGGCTGTTCAAAAACTCGCCGTTTCTTTTTAGCTTCGTAATCCAAGTTTATTTCTTGCTAAATATAGACACTTATTAGAACGCGAAATACTTCAAATTTTGCTTTCTACATCTTACCTGTCTAGCAAATGGGTTAGAGCAAACTTAAGCTAACTGATTAAATTATAAAAATACAGTAACTAAAAAACGGCTTCTATCAATCGTGACGAGATTGTTTTCTGTCTTCTCTGCCTCTGAATTCTGCTTATCATCGAGTATGACGGATCGTGATCTAATGACAGAACGGCTGGCATCGATGACAGGCGGTGTCATTCAGTGGTAGACCTTCCTCTGGTAGCGCTGGTGGTAGCAGAACTACAAGGGGTTCGCAGATCGACGGGCGCGCTTACAGTTAGTACTGGCATTTTTGTTTTCGTTTGGTTTTCCGTGCATGATTGCACTTTAGTTGAAACAAATCCAGTGAACGTCTAGATCCACTCATAGCTTATACTTCCCATTTAATTTGTATTCCCTTAAATTCCATTTTCTAAGAGAAAATAGAACATTTGTATGGGAAGTCTGTAATCCGAATATTGAACGCTTCCATAAGCTAGCTCATCCTAATGTTGGACGATTCTCGCTAATTGTTGAACGGTTCAAGCTTTGTTCGTAATTGATGACGTATAACCCGACATAAACCTATCATTGACCGTTTTTATTTTGGCCACCAAACCCAACATAGACCCAACAGTTATCCGATGTGTGTCCAACAGTGGTCCAACATTTGATAAAATTTGACCCAACTTTGACCCGACATCCGATAATTTTTCACTCTGGCGGAATTTTTCCGGGTTTTTCGTGTTTTGTGGCCAGTAAGTCATTTGAGTAGCAATTTGTTCAAATGACAGGGAATTGCTTCTCATTTGAAATGAGCTCTAGTGGACTGAAATCGTTTTAAACATGACTAGATGTAAAAATGTCTGAAAAGATTTGAATAGAAGCGAAAACGACTGAAGAAAAGAACGCCTTTGAAAGCCCCTGAAACACTGGAAATCCATGGGACCCATTCAACCCTCTAGAACACCCCTGGAACGACCCTTTGAACGAAATCCTTTGAAAACCCGTGGATCGCTCCTGAACCTGATGGGACTCCCGCGCCCTGAAATACTGCTGGGACTCCCTTAACATTATGAATCCCTCTGGAATATCTCTGGAACGCGGTTGAAACCCATTGAAAACCCATGAAACCATCCTGAAGTCCTCAGGAACACCCATGGAACATCCCTGGAACGTCTTTGAAACCCCATGAAATGCACGGCTAGGTAAAGTGAAAAAACAATCTGGCAGTCATACTAACATTGTAGGTTATGCCAGTATTCAACAATTGGATCCTAGATGCATAATGATAAAACAAATATTTTTTTTTCAAATGAAATTACAATGAAAATGTGATTTTTAACAATGTTAAACTGTTCCAGTTCTTGTAACTATGGTGTGACTTTGATATTTGTGGTCGATTTGCCAGCAATTCTTATTTCGTAACTGCAATTTCTTAAAATTAATCTTAAGAAGTATGCAGTATTTGTGTCATCAGCGGTACAAAATTTTCAATCGATATTTTTTACGTAAAATATGTATTATTTTGTAACTTTATTGGATCAATATCATGACACACATGTATACGCATCTACATCATACGTTTACGTGGAAAATTACTTAAGTAAAATTTATATTCACATTTTCGGAAACTGTTCAACATTAAATTTGGGTAGTGTTCAACAATTGGCGAATTACCCTATTCAAGGCATTTCTGGAGGATTTAATGTATGGTGAAGATCTGGTCCGTTGTCGAGCGGCCGTCGATGCAGCCGACTTGATAACTTCCCACGAACTCATTCGTTTTACACGACAGACGACGGAAGATTATTTCGGATAGCACTTTGTACGCAGCATTCAAAATGGTGATTACTCTGAAGTTCTCACATTCCAAATGGTCGCCTTTCTTGTGAATGGGGCGGGGCATATAACCCATTATTTTCACTACTCTGGTAGCTGCTCGGTTTCTCAGATCCTGACTATCAACCAATGCAGGCCAATTTTTCTGGGCCCATCTGGATGAGAACAGCAGCGATACTATCCTTACCAACTGCTGTGTTGTTTTTTATTCTTTTTATTTTGGTTAATTTCAACCTTATGCTAGTTCTTCACACTTTGTTGGTTTTGAGCTGGAGAATGACTCCACGTTATTTAGGTGTTCATCGAAGTGCTTTTACCACCTTTCGATAACATCACGTCCGTCCGTCAAAAGGTTCTGATACTTATCCTTGCTGATTTCGGCTCAATGCAAGGTGTTCAGATCATTTTACAGAGCAGCAAAATTCGATTTGGTTTGTAACAAACCGACAAGAATAAAAAGTAGAAGCGATCAACTGCCACATTAAATGTTTCTGTATCGTTTGATACACTTTTTTTTGAGCAGCATAAATTCAATCATGCGACATCGGAGTGCACGTCAATGTAATCAACGCATAAGAGCGGCAAAAGGTCGAAAATCCCACGGAATTAAACCATACTTAGGGGTTAAAATTTGATTAATTCGACACTTACGCCTCTGCAATTAAATAAACAGAGTGGAAAACCCGTACCAACAGTAAACATACGCTAAATGAAGTACATTTTTATGAAAGGAAACGTTAATTCGCCGTTTCGAGGGGTTGAACGTTTCAGTGATGTTCACTTACCTACGTTTCGCTCCTACGATGCAGCCCATGTTGGGGAGGGGTGACCGGGTTTGGCCTTTTGCAGTTCCTTTTCACTCCCATCATGCACTCATTCGATCATCGGAGGACACGCGGTAAATCCGATCCGGCTGGTATCGTGGGACTGGATGAACGTTAAAATATGTCATTTATCAAAACAATATTTATATTTCTATTATGAAGTAAACTTTTAAACCGTACACTCTTTCGGCACCCTTCAGCTTCGGATGCTTCTGTAACATGACGCTTGGAAGCGTGCCACTCGGCTTTGTACAGGAAGTGAACAGCAAAAAATTATGAATACAAATCTATTTTTTGTCGTTCCACAATATTGAAACAGATTACGAGACTCTTCAGTCGAAATTAAATAAATATCATATTAATCACTGTGATTTGCATATATTATCGGTTACGCAGACTTTTCAGGTTGGTGGAAAGCTTGACTTGCGACACTTCTGAAACGGAAGCAGAAGAGGATATCTATCAATAGGTACGTATGCAAATAGTTGAACCACCCCAGGGGTATTTTCAGCCATGAGAAGTGTGCATTGTTCACGTTCACTCAAGAGTGAGCAGCATTCCTGATTAAAAGAGCAAATATATCATCCGCCTGTCAATAAGAGATTTACATGTGTTATGCAAATTAGCATTCATCATTTAGGGCGTGCAGAATATTTTGCAAAATCGGATGGCATAAAACAGTCATACAATAATTCATTTTTGACAGCCTTAGCGCCAATCAGCAGTAATTGCTCGGTGGGATCTGATGAATGGGAGGGTCCCAAGGAGGGTCCTATAATTTGTGATGTGTAAGAGAATTTACGCGTAAGTGATGCTTTGTTGGCATACCCGGCCTATAATGCACTGATGGAGTAAAATGGTCCATAAAATCATTCCTGAATGTGATTTGATCATTACTAAAGGTGAATGGTGTCAAGATATGTTTGCATAAAACTTCCTTCTAGAAGCCAGGAAGGCAAACCCACGGATTGAAAATTAGCAACCTCATGTTTTTCTTGCTTGTCATTAATGTTTTCTGGTAATTTCATTATTACCCGTTTGTTTTCAAGGAGATTGAGAAACACATGGAGGCGCATGGTTGTTGATGCCTACGCTATTCATGTTAGGATTCATTCAAATTTGACGACCATCGTTTAGGGGGGAGGGGGTCTATAAAAGTGTGACACTCCATGTATTGAGTATACGAGAAAGAGCGACTGAGGAGGGAAAGGGAGTCTGAAATGCACGAAAAAAGATGGACGGCATTTTTGAATGTCGTCATTGAGTGGTATCTCCACATGGCAGATGGCTTTTATGCACCACTTCCGTTTTACGAACCAACTTTTATAATCGCTAAAATCAATCAATCAATCAAAGGCATTTTACTTAGTTTCGCGAATATTTCTGCTGAAGTATCAAGCAAATAATGTTATTGTTGTTACCACTTTGAATGCCTAAAAATAAGACGATGAAAGTTTAAAAAATTGCATCACACCCAACCTTACCTTACCAGTGCATACCAAAAACCGATATGGGGCATCACACCCTGTGATATCAGAGACAAACAGACATGATTGATGACATTCTCATTCCATATACATTTTTATCCTTACTTGACTTACACAACAACTTTCTTGAAGGTGCTATCTTTCTAAGTGATAAGGATCCTGTGATATATGAAAAATTTACATGCTGACTAGCACCACCTATTTTTTTTTATCCAGTATATTTATTTGGTAGGCTCAATTGTGCAAAACACTTTGCGGAGCCGATATCTATAAATACAATAACAATATCAATTTTTAACCATGATACACTTCAATTTCATCTACGCTAATATTGTACGCTGCTGCTAACCTTTGTCTGTCCGATTCTATCAGCTCCCGACGTTCGTTCTCATCGTCAAACCATTTGTACGTTGGTAGGGGAAGGTGGAGTAATATGCACCCCCTAAGCAAACATGGCGCTATAGCTAAGATTAAGATGATTTTATGGGTGTCTTGCGTTTTGAAAGTTAGTTTACCTATTTGGCTAAGAGATGCCAACTTTTGGTCCGCGTGATATCAATTTTACCGAGTCAAATGAATAATTTAAAAAAGTGTTACGTTTTGGGTGCTGAAAAACTGTTGGGGGCAAAACGCACCTTGAGGTGGGGCAATACGACCTCTGGCATTTTACGCTTTGAATTCTAATGAAATACCACGCGGCTCCATCTTACTGTTTACGGCAGCAAATGGAAAGAGCAGGAGGGGGATGGTAGTTAATAGGTTGATTCCAGTCTTCCCAAACGAACACCAAACTCACTAAGTACTGCTGTATTTATACTCCGCCTGTACTCTGACTGTGCGTTCGAACCGCAACACACAAATCTGTACCCAAACTTGGAAATAGATCACCTCAGGGCAGTGAAGAGAATTGTCAGACAAAAGAGGCACAAAACAAGCAACAAAGAAGGTGCGACGATTACTCTTTATCCCTACTGAACAGATAATGACATGATCTCGATTTTTTTTGTTGCAGACAAAACGGAAGCTTAATTTGTTGCGTACTTTTCAACTCGTGAATAATCAATTATTGCTAACCCAAAGTCGAAACTGTTTGACGATAGAGCTTCACCATAGTTGCAGTGTTTACCGACTCGAAGTTACCGTTCGAAAATCGCAATGCAAGGCTTAAAAATCTCTAAACTCGTGGTGTACGATGTTCATCCCATTATTTTCAAGTTGGGACAAACTTATGTCGCATGGGTTTGTTTGTCGCAACAAATACAGGTTGCGACATTGTCATTATTGTTGCGCGATGGTTGAATTTTGATTCACTGCCTCAGGGATATCTTGCTCGATATCAATGTAGATTCCACGCACTCCGGTAAACATATCGAGCCACAATTCAGCCGGGAACCGTTCACGCACGGTGCGCTTCACTTTCCCGTACTTCGCCATAACAGACGTTATGTGCTGGTCTGAAACCTCTGGAGGCAGGTCGAAAACCCTCATAAAACGAATATTTCCTTCCGCAACGAACATGCGGACCATCACCTTTGTTCCATTAGTGTAATGGAAGGGAATCACATTGGAGTTATTTTCCAATGAAAACTTCATCGCATCTTCATTCCGGTATCGAATAAAGACCGATTTTTCATCGGAGATTTTGTACGTGGTTTCCATCATTGCCACGTCTTGGCCATTTCAGCCAAACTTGGCTGAGCTGCATCGTCGGGAAAAACAAAAGCCAGTGTGTTTTTAACTGTAGCTTCACTGCACATTTCGACCGTGATTACGAATACCGTGCGCGATGAAACAGAGCAACGAAAACAAGCCTACGAGAGAACAAACACGTCTATTCTGATTGAAATGTGATCGTACACTGATTAGCACCACCTAGTGGTGAAATTTTGAATCAAACGGTCCATCATCTTTAAGCGCTTCACTCACTGACGTCACGCTTGTAAACTCAAGATTTTCAGATAATTTCGTTTAGAAACATGATACATGCTATACTAAATTGTGTTAGCAACACAACCCGTATCAAGACAATGTGAAGGGTAATACAGTTATATATCTCTGGATTTTGATTACTCGGTGAGTGTTGATGCGTTCGGTAATATTGTTAAGCCGGTCAAAGACTTAGAATTGATGGATCGTTTGATTCGCAATTCTACCAATAGGCAGCTCTCAAACAAATTTTTATTTTTTTAATATCTCAGGATCCTGGTTACTTAGAAAGATGATTTCTTCGGTAAAGCTGTTTGATAAGTTAACGGCTTACAGATTGTTAAACATTTGATGTGAAATGCCGTCACTAGGTGGCACTAGTTTAAAATTTGCAAAAGCTTGCAAAAGCTTTTATAGCTTGCAAAAGCTTGCAAATTTTAGATGTTCAACCAGCTGTAATTGTTTCCTTTGGATATACTTTAATAGAGTGAAATCGTAATTAATTATAATTTGTGCGAATTTGTCAAAGATGCCGACTTTGTATGTTTTCACTGGGCCAAAATTATCAGTAAAATATACACCATTGCTACCCGGTAGGAGTATCAATCACTAATAACTACATCAACGGGTAACGCTTAGTCAGACGAATATCTCTACAGAAAATATCTACATTGTATCTTTTCGTTGGACTGAGATATCTATCGACAAAATAAATTGATTGTGCAGGAGCGCCATCTAGTGAGATGATTTCAAATCAGAGATTATTGAAATTGAAAAATTACATATATATAAATAAATCTGCCGAAATCATCAACTTACAATATTTTCTCTAGATCGAGATACCAAACAAATGTACCGTCAAGGCGCCATTCACCGTGTGCCTTCGAATATTTTTTCATTATTTCCTTATTATGATTGAATAATATAACAATTTCCCTTCAATTTCACTACACAACATTGTGTTGGTGAAATTGAAGGGAAATTGTCCTATCGTTCAATCATAATATGGAAATAACGAAAAAATATTCGAAGGCACACGGTGAATGGAGCCCCCACGGTGAATGGCGCCTTGACGGTATACTACATTTTGGAAATGTGGTTCGAAAGTCTTATCCATAGGGAATCGCGCCACTTGGGCGGTGGCTTCTATTTTCGTCTGTTTTCCACTATAACTCAGTCAAATTTGAACCAATTGACACAATTTTAGGAATGCAGTGAGATAGGTATAGTATCTACCCGTGTACAACATTTCAAGTCAATTGGTTCAAAATTGACTGAGTTATAGTGGAAAACAGACGAATATATAGCGCATTTAGTTCACCACTGGACTATCGCACTAGTTTTCACGAGTGCGAAAACGCTAATAAAAGTGCGCGATTGCATCAAATCAACTCGGTGTCTTCAGAGCACTTGTTCTCCATAGATTGAAGAAATAGTGCGCCGAAGACATCAACCTGATTTGATGCAATCGCGCACTTTTATTTATGTTTTCGCACTTATAATGTCGCAGTTCGCAGTCCAGTAGTGAACTAAATGCGGTATAAAAGCCACCGCCCAAGTAGCGCGATACCCTATGTAATCTTTGAAACTATACTTTCGCTACCTGGTTCTGAAGAAAATTATCCATCAAATAAGAAGTATAGGTATTGTTTGTCATTATATTGCATCAAGACATTCACCTCAAAAGAAGTTTACTTTTTTGAGGACGTTTGTCGCTCAGGGTATAAAGGATGCTGAGCGAATATGTATCTATTAGCGCCAGCTTACAGAAAAACATTAGCACAATTTTTATTACCAAATAGATTTTGATGTATTAAACACTTTTGTCGAAGACACGAACATTATATGCATTTGCAATATCAAGATATTCAAGCTTTCAATCCGTAATTTGAATACACACTAGCGCATGGGCTAATTTCGATTCAATTAATGTATCATAAGATTGCCCTTGGTCTGTAGAACAATTTTGTCGAAGACAGAATTATTCAAGGAAGTCATGATCAAAAGATACAAACATTTGTGCCGTGGGGTCCAATGGATCTCAGGGGTACAAAATCACCTGGATCAATTTTGACATCGAGAATAATCCATAGTACACCATGAAACTATTGGTATATTTGCACAAATAACTCATCGTGGTGTAGTTTGAAGGTACTTTAAAAATGGGACCGATATGTCAATCCAAACTTGTTTGCGACAACTTCAAAGTGGCTCTGGGGTCCAATGGACCCCAGGTATCCATTTGAGGGTTAAGGCAAACAGAAAAAGGTCCTGTGAGGGTACCGGGAGGAATTAATTAACCGTACTCTAGTCACTAGATGGGAGCTACACAGATCGAAAAAAGAGTGTAAAATTCTGTGACATATGATGCACATGATTGGAGCGTGAGATATCATGAAAGTGGGGTGGAAGCTCAGGTAAAATATTATCTCCTGGGCGCCAATTAAAAACACCAACCCCGGCGAAGACTGGCGCTCGAGCCTAGCTATTTAGCACTGTAGTTGGAGGAAATGCCAATGCAGAACCCGTA
Organism: Aedes albopictus; assembly: GCF_035046485.1. Classification (NCBI taxonomy): domain Eukaryota; kingdom Metazoa; phylum Arthropoda; class Insecta; order Diptera; family Culicidae; genus Aedes; species Aedes albopictus. The sequence continues at coordinate 205,238,758 of NC_085137.1, read as the reverse complement.
GCTTCTGGGAAGGTAAGCCCAGCTCCCTGGGTTAGTGGGTTGGTGTCAGGCCCTGCGAGCCAGCCGTAAAAAAGACTAGCACCGGAAAATCAACAAGAGAAGAATGCGAACCGATACCAATGGCGACGACCACAGCGACGAAAAGGGACTTGCGATTGGAAGCTTCATCGGGAGCACCCGCATACTCGCCGATATACTGACGGCTGCAGCATGGAACCCGACAGAATGTGGAGCGATACAGACAGAAGCGGAAGCAGCAGACCCGTCTCTTCCGGGAGAAAAAGCGCCGCCTGGAAGAAGCGGAGTGCGAGGAAATGGAACTGCTTTGCCGTTCACAGGAATCACGCAAGTTCTACCAGAAGCTCAACGCATCCCGCAAAGGCTACGTGCCGCAAGCCGAAATATGCAGGGATAAGGAAGGGAGCCTCCTGACGGACAAACGTGAGGTGATCGAAAGGTGGAAGCAGCACTTCGACGAGCACCTGAATGGCGAAGAGAATGTAGGCACGGAGGACCAAGGCAGCGGAGGAAATGACTATGTTGGTGCAGCAGAGGACGGGAACGAACCAACTCCCACGCTGAGGGAAGTTAAGGATGCCATCCACCAGCTCAAAAACAACAAAGCGGCTGGTAAGGACGGTATCGCAGCAGAACTCATCAAGATGGGCCCGGAAAAGTTGGCCACCTGTCTGCACCAGTTAGTAGTCAAGATCTGGGAAACCGAACACCTACCGGAGGAGTGGAAGGAAGGGATAATCTGTCCCATCCACAAGAAAGGCGACAAGTTAATGTGTGAGAACTTTCGAGCGATCGCCGTTTTGAATGCCGCCTACAAAGTGCTATCCCAGATCATCTTCCGCCGTCTTTCACCTAAAGTAAATGAGTTCGTGGGAAGTTACCAAGCCGGTTTCATCGACGGCCGGTCGGCAACGGACCAGATCTTCACCGTACGGCAAATCCTCCAGAAATGCCGTGAATACCAGGTCCCAACGCATCACCTGTTCATCGACTTCAAAGCGGCATACGACAGTATCGACCGCACAGAGCTATGGAAAATTATGGACGAGAACAGCTTTCCCGGGAAGCTGACTAGACTGATAAGAGCAACGATGGACGGTGTGCAGAACAGCGTAAGGATTTCGGGTGAGCTATCCAGTTCATTTGAATCTCGACGGGGACTACGACAAGGTGACTACGACAAGGTGATGGACTTTCCTGCCTACTATTCAACATCGCCCTGGAAGGTGTTATGCGACGAGCCGGGCTCAACAGCCGGGGTACGATCTTCACGAAATCCAGCCAATTTGTTCTGTTTTGCGGATGACATGGATATTATTGCCAGAACATTTGGAACGGTGGCAGAACAGTACACCCGCCTGAAACGTGAAGCAGCAAAGGTCGGACTGGTGGTGAATGCGGCTAAGACAAAGTACATGCTGGTAGGTGGGACTGAGCGAGACAGGACAAGCCTTGGCAGCAATGTTATGATAGACGGGGATACTTTCGAGGTGGTAAAAGAATTCGTCTACCTCGGTTCCTTGCTAACGGCTGACAATAACGTGAGCCGTGAAATACGAAGGCGCATCATCAGTGGAAGTCGTGCCTACTATGGGCTCCAGAAGAAACTGCGGTCAAAAAAGATTCACCCCCGCACCAAATGTACAATGTACAAGACGTTAATAAGACCGGTGGTTCTCTACGGACACGAGACATGGACGATGCTCGAGGAGGACCTGCAAGCACTCGGAGTTTTCGAGCGACGGGTGCTAAGGACGATCTTCGGCGGTGTGCAGGAGAACGGTGTGTGGCGGAGAAGGATGAACCACGAGCTCGCTGCACTTTACGGCGAACACAGTATCCAGAAAGTGGCCAAAGCTGGAAGGATACGGTGGGCAGGGCATGTTGCAAAAATGCCGGACAACAACCCTGCAAATTTGGTGTTTGCTAACCATCCGGTTGGTACAAGAAGGCGTGGAGCGCAGAGAGCACGATGGGCGGACCAGGTGGAGCGTGATCTGGCGAGTGTTGGGCGTGACCGAGGATGGAGAGCTGCAGCTGCAAATCGAGTATTATGGCGGCAAATTGTTGGTTCAGTATTATCATGAATTTGATGTGAACTAAATAAATGAATGAATATCACGAAAGTTTACATGACATATCATGTAAAAGTCATAACATATCATGTAAACTTCCATTATATGTCATGTAAATCAGCATGACTCTGTGAGTTTACATGACATATAACACAAATTTACATGATATATCATGTAAACCAATATAGCACTAAGTTTACATGACTAAACTAAAGTTTACATGACGTGTAAATCTCATAATTTTTATCTGTGTAGTTTAAGATAGATTGGGCAATAATCATACCTGATGACTTCAAGTTTCTCTCCCGATTTAAGAAATACCACTCACTTTCCGTTACTTAGACACTTTAGAACGACACCTGGAGCACACGAACGCCTTTTACAGACTGGAGCAATGGCGCTTCTTCAACTTGGCCCGACCCCCTTATAGAATTTTCCTCCCTTCTTCAATTTACCTCTATTTGGGTTAGGGGTTGTTACCACCTATTTAACGTAATGCGCCTGTAGATCCTCTTATCGTTTCAGCCATTTTTTTCCTTAATCCATAGCTTGCATGCAATCTACCTTCTTATCTGTTTTATGTACATTCAAAATCACGCCTAATTTACTGACAATTTTAGTTACATATTTTTACATTTGACTAAACTTTTTAACACTTAAAATCCTTTTTCTAAATAACCCTATCCTAATCCAACATCACTTAACACTAGAGACGTGACTGTTCACATAACAAGAGCACAAATTAAAAAAAAAAATATAAAAATTTGTAATGAACGGTTACACCATCTAGTGAGGAAATATCGAATAAAAATCAAAGAATGTCATGAATTTAACTTCTTTTTCGCTTAATAATAGATCTGGGTCTAGTTTGAGATATGGTTGACAGAGGGTTCGCATATTGGTGCGAGGGTGCCAGGTGTAAGGTGGGGCTAGATTGCATAACTCGTAGGCGTTATCAGACAGGTTGACACGGTACTGTGAATGTTGGATGAAATGGAAACAGCTTTTTAAACTCGTTTTCATGACTTGTGTAGATAGAGCAGGGAGAAAGTATATAGAAAGATACAAAGTAGGAGGAAAGAGACGGGCCAGGTATGTAACCCAGGACCTTCTGCATATGAATCAGAAGCAGTAGCTACTAGACCACTAAAACAGTCATCTCTTCCGACATGCGTGTTGACCAACTTTCGGCAACTCACCAGCCAAAAGGTCCACACTCTTCCATTTTCCATTCGAGGTCCTGACGTCGCAGGTACCAAATTTCCAATCATCCTTATTTCGTTGCCTGGTCGGTTTCCGAGAGTATAGTTTGCATTTTCTTTTTCTATCTCAATTTGTCGTGGTGGTGAAAGGTTTCAAAAAGCTTTCCTACCAGGATCGAGGTGCTTACATCGCGTTGGTGGGGCTGTCACTTTACGTATATCTGACGCGATGCCACGTTTCTTATGCAGTCGGTGGATGCCAGAACAGACGCTGTTTGAGCTACACCTCCTTGGTGAACAGACGCAGTGGACGTATCTCCTCAATCTATAGTCTATAGTCAATCTATAGTCAGAAAGACAACAGTACCCAGGCTGCACCAGCTTTAGCACACAGCCCTTTGCTGGCGGTCTTTGTCATCAATTGACACGTGGAAGGAAGCATGAGGTTGGAACTAGTGAGGACCAGAGCTACGTTGGGCGCTCTTTGTCGACGCACAATTTCGCAAGCCAGTCTTTTGATACATTTATTATTGATACCTCCCAACTAACATTTATTGTGAATGTAAACGTCAACAAAGCGTCCTTAATACGGCTTGATGCTGAGTTACTGTGTTGTACATATGGACGGAAGCTTCTATGCAAGCCCTATACCAATGAATCTGGCGAACTTAATCAGCTTGTACATGCTGTGCGATCAGCTTCTATGCCACCTAGTCATAGCTCTTTTCTCGGCTCCTATGTAACCACTAACTGAATAACATCTTGAAAAGGCGCTTTTTCAGCCTTTTCGCAATTGTTAAATAATAGTTTTACGGCATCCCCAAATTAAACGATTAAATATAATTAGGTTATGGATACCGTGACGCAATACATGTGGAACTGGAATTATCGCTTTTAAAATTGAATAATTAAAGTACTTGCTGCTACTTGGAATCGAACTCCCGATCTCCGTATCCACTGGTCCCGATGATGTCCTCGCTGCCACACTGCTATATAAAAATAACATAGAAAATAGCCCGTTTTGTTTTACTCCAGACAAGGCTACATAATTGTGCCACAAGAAACCTTACCCAACTTCATCTTGCTGTAAAAGCTTGTGAAACGTCAAACGCAATAATGTTTACATTGAACAAGCTGTGTGGTTGCGCCAACAGATTCTTCTTCACAGCTTCTAGCTGAAAGAGTGTTCTTTAAACGGCTACGAAGCGCTGCTGTTTTGTTTTTTGGCAACATTACAAAACGTACTGTATAAAAGCAGCTGTTGTAGTGGCTGGGACTCTTACTCGATTTGCACATCTTCCGACAAATCTTCCGGCATTGAATTAAAGTGCAATAAAAGCAACCCAAATAATTTCACAGCACATACATGGATAGCTGTAAAATGTTTGTGTAGTAGTTATAAATCCGTTTGTTTGTTTTGACAATAATGTTTATATCCGACAAGCCGTGTTGGTAAACCAACAGTTTCTTTATTACAGCTTCTAGCCGTAATGAAATCGCATAACGGCCTTTAAAGCGCTGCTGGTTTGGGGATTTGTCAGTATAACGAATTGTACTGTATAGTAGCAGCTGTTTTGTTAGTGGGGACTCCTATTCGATGTGTTCAAGTTTTCACATCTTCCGGGAAATCTCCCGGAGTCGGAATACGGTGGAGTAAAGGCGCCCCAGTGACAAGCAATGAATTTCTGCAAACCGAGTTTGGTAGCTGTATGATGCTTGTTTTGCAGTCGTGTATTAGCTTACGATTTATATTTGACTAGCTTTCCTTTTATTCAGCGTTGACTGCTTTTACTCGATGGTTACACAACAGAAAGCAAATGACTGAAGCTTATAGCGCTGAAAATGTTAGTTGGGCTACATGTGGGTAATTCAACCAAGAACGTAAATGCCAGACCAAACAAACTGTGCATTTTATATATTTTATCACAGAGCTATGGGAAATCCAGATAAAACATTATTCAAGGTTATTAGTTTTAATTTGGATTAAATGGTTTAACACGGTCCGTTCCGTTCCTACCATTAATGTTCTTTTAATGGGATCACAATCGTTCAACAGCATCACAGGGATAGTAGCAAGGATGGTGTTGTTGCGCATTTGAACAAAGGGATGCTCCCTTCTTCTCTTCCTGATGTCTAACGTTGATATGTACGTATCAAGTTTCTATTCTATCACCTATAGGTACATGTGCTGTGCTCCCTCGTTTCCCATGCGTTGGTGGTGGAAAACTCATGTTATTTGCACAGCTTGACTAGTAGAACATCGATTGAATTTGTTGGGTAAATATTTGTATTTGCTCTTGTACTTTTGTCGCTTAATGTAATCAAACACTTTATTTGTAGGCGGGATTAGTTGTGGTGAGTGATGCTACTGAACTAATTATTACGATTGAGATGAGGAATTCGCTTCTCCATTGTGGATAGGAGATTCGTAAATGTTATAGCAATAAAGTTGCATGTAATGTATTCTGATTGTGAGAAAAAAAAAACAACGAGTTATGGGATACTCAATTCACAAAGAAATCATATCAAGAGCACCCCTCAACATAAAAACACTTACAGGTTGTGCACAAATTCTTCAGCAACACAAAGGATTTTATAAGGAGCAGAAAATAGTTCAACCGCTTTTAAAACATAAAGCTGAAAATGAACCCATCATTATACGCACTCCAAGACGCATTCACTAGGCAAGTTTAATGTCTCGGAGAGTTTTCCCATTCCCGAAAGACCCCTGAAAATAATGTTGCACTACTGTACATCAAAAATTAAGCAAAAGGGGTGAGCTGAGCAGAAATGTACCAACGCTTCTCTGAAGGGCTATTAAATTTGCTTTTGTTATTCTATGGAAACTGTAGAACGACACCACACTACTTTAGCAAAATCGACCATACAGAAGGATCAGGATAATCAAATCAAATATCTGTTGGGTTGTCGTCGGCATCGCCACTACATATAGATTCCGTTGTGATGGCTGCTGGTGACAAAGAGAAGTGTGAACCGACCCAACAACCAAAGTGTTAATTCAATCAGCGTGCAGTATCGACAGCCAGGACCACTAGCTGCGTGAAATCATATCGCTTTATCGGTGGAAAATTGCTGCGTTAATCTTCTTTTATGCATGGACTTGACGGGGATGAGTAGTTTGGAGTACTTGGGCGTTATAGGGTTCAGAACTGCTCAATGCACCGAATCGTATTGATGATAATCTGACATTTTAAAGCATTACAACTAACCATCTCGATTGACAGACCAATTGAACTATATTGTTGATTCTCACTGATTTTTTTTTTATGATAATGATAATGCGAGTTTTTTTTTGTTTTGATGAAAATGAGGTTTTTTTTAGTACCGTCATCAGGGGGAAGTTGATCACTTTTTCTTTATGAATAATTCTCGCTGAGACCGGCCCATTATTTACACTATTAAACTTTGCCCAGGCCAGCTCACCTTCTACAAAGTTCCTCAGGGTCGGCATTGACCGGGGAAGACTTAAGCAACCCTACACTTACCTTTCAACTCACAAGCGAACAGTGGAAGGCCACCCTATCATTTGGGAAATACTCTCTTACTTTTAGGCAATAAAAGATCAAGTTGAGCACATATCTACATATTTAATAGGAATTTATTTGAGACAAAGGGGATGTCTAACACTGTCGACTTTATCGTTGGGGCCCATAGCGTTGTTTCGAGGACGGAGGAGGGAGAGGGTCAAAAGCGCATACCTTCGGGTGTGTTGATGGATCCACGTGTTCAGGGGGCGGTTGTTAGTGGGCACGTCGCGACGCCGACGACGGCAAAACGAGGCATCCTGCGGAGCAGGCTGGAGTTACGCCGATGGCGGGATCGACCACTAAGGGGCGTTTGGCCAATCTAGCTGGCCATAAGTAATTTTTCAAAGTCGCTCGTATTGTGAAAATGTGTACTGAATATGACACATGGGTAGTTGTGGAATAATGCCCTGTACTCGAATATCCATCCAACAAACCTATACAAAGTCTGCTTTAGGTCAAAGCTAGGGTTGAGGAATTTTACAAATTTTGAGTAAAGTTTGTCTCTGGTTGTTTGAATATGTTTTCAGTTTTTTAACCGCAAAGTCAGTTTCAATAGACAAAATATACCACAATTGTTGCAATGAGGTGATAAAACCATTCATGTTCTCAAAATTTGTATAATTTCTTACTTTGGGGCTCCCTCATGTGAAAACAAGCAAAGAAACATCTGCAGTTTTTGATTGCTGGCGATTGCTGGGTCGAGACTTCCTATAACACAAGCACTTACATCCTTTTTGGGCCTAATAGAAAATCCAGCTGCGTAAAAGTGCGTACTTTTGGTTTTGAGCAATCAACGTTTTTCTGAATGAAAGCTATTGAAGAAATTGTAATTTCAGGGTCATTGCATACTTTAAGGCGTATTACAGTCTTTGGGGATAGCCGTCTGATTTTTCAAATTTAGTTCTATTTCATCAGAACCCATTCAGTTAAGCGTTTGAAGGGCATATTTTGATTCTATTTTGTTTGATTTACCAAAAATAAATGTCAATTAATTGAAAAATTGTTTAAAATGGGATTGTAGAACAGGTTGAAACTGCTAACAAAGGAAAACACATCTATGAATTTAACTTTTGGCTTAAAAACTCTTTTCCATCGAAATAATTTTGGAATGGAGTTCTTTACTTATAATTTTTGATCCTCGTATACATTTTGCTGAACTGATCGTTAAAATGATAGTTAGGCCGATGCAAATATTATTTTTCTTTTATGTCCGAGACCTCTCATTGGGTACGAGGGGGGGACAAAAATAAATAAGGAACAAACAAAAAAAAACTATTGAAAAATTAAAAAATATAATCACTATTGAAAAAACATTTGTCAACTATTGAAAAATTGTTGCTTGAAAACATTTTTTCTATTGAAAATAAAGTCATTAGCCGCCATGTTTTTTTTTCGCCCCTTCAATATTTTGGGATTTTTGAAGGGGGGGGTGACATAAAACAAATTAAATATTTGCATCGGCCTTATTAGGTAAAGTATGCAATGCTTCACGAGTTATCAAAGTAATCGTAATATAAGGTGACATTGATCATACCTATCAACTTTTACCAACGACCATTGCATAAAAGTGAAAGTTACACGTTTCATATTATTAAAACAAGTATTGGTTTACTCAGTACATATTGAACTAATGCAAGAATCTATCAATATTTTTTTTGTGTTTTTAACTGAGAAATGTCTTCAATAAACAATGTTCGTTTATGTAAAAAAATACCCTGACAAGTAAAATGCAGCTTCCCTAAATTCGAATTTGTTATCAAAATTCTTACATGTGACATACTTTTGGAGTTATTTGATAAATAAATTTCCATAAACCGTGATTTACGCCTAAAGGTAGGCAATTTCATACAAAAGTGAAAGCGAAGACGGCTAATAACAAGACAGACAGCTCCCACCCTATCGCAGGCGACAAGGTTGAAACGCCCTCAACGATTCACAGGAACATTAAACATGATTGTGTGCGTGTACATGCAAATACGTACACGGAAGCTGTAGCATCTCCCGCACACTTATTAGTAATGTTGTTCCCGGGAGTCGTTCGCGTCGCTAGTGTGCTTGAAGTTCTCAGAGTATATGGAGCAAGAGGGTAGATGTCTGTCTTGTTATTAGCCGTCTTCGGTGAAAGACTTCCTTTAACACTCAAACGCCGATGCACAATGGGAAAAAATAGGTATAAAACGCGAATAAATTCAATATCTTTGCTCGGAGTGGATGAATTCGAATGAATTTTTGACACAAACTGCAAAAATCTCTACAGTTTCAGACAAGGAGGGTGTCATTCGCCGCACGAGGCTGGAATACGGTGTAGTGGGCCCATTTTACCCCACTCTCGCTCTCTTTCACCTTTTTAGAAAAATCCTGGAGTGCAAAATAAACGGTTTATTTAATTCGTGTTTGTGTAAAAACTTTCGTAGTATCGAATGGAGCTGATTAGGCTCACCGCACGGCCTTAAAAATTGAAATATCTTCAAATAATCCCGAGATCCCCTATTTCTTTGGAATTTTACATGCATATTCGCCCGGAGTGGAACGCAATCGATAAGAGCAGGACCAACCCTATGCCAAATAGTCGATACTACGGAAGTTTTTACACACATATTAGTTAAATAAGTGATTTATTTTGCACACGAGTCGGGAATAAATAAGGATTTTCTCAAAAAGGTGTTTGTGAGAGAGAGCGGGGTAAAACGAGCTCAATACGCTGATTTCCAGCATCGTGCGGTGAATGACACCCTCCTTATCTGAAACTATAGGGATTTTTACAGTTTGGGTCAAAAATTCATTGAAATCCATCCACTCCGAGCGGAGATATTGAATTTATTCGCGTTTTACACCTATTTTTTTCCCACTGTGCGATGCCTCAAAAAAAGTTGGAACGCTAATTTCAACCTTCTATATCTCGGCCGTTACAAGTCCGATTTCAAAAATTTTTTTAGCAATGAATTTTTTAGGATCTCTGGATGAGTATACATGTTTTGAAAATTTTCTCTGATCAAAATTATAATTTCTAGTACTAAAAAACCCGGAACAAGTCGTTATAAATTTCGTAAGATTTTTATGTTCAAGCAGAACTTTAAATTTATCGCGATGACCACATGATTTTTTGATGATGAATTGCCCACACGAGTGTAATAAAGCTATCAATGTGATAATAGTGATTATTTATCACTCAAAGCACTGCAATATATTCACAAAACTACGTATAATACAGAGAAAACCATACTTTCTTTTGTAACTTTAAATTTGTCGCGATGACCAATGTATTTTTTTATTTTTAAATGTGCGCATATACTTTAAGAAGAAATTCTCAGAACATTGTTGATATTTTTCTCTTCTAAGAACTACAAAAAATTCAGAAAAATACAAATTTTTCAGGAAAAATATACAATTTCGTTATAACTTCAAACTAATCTCGAATTCCCATACATTTTTTGATTTCAAAATATTTGTGTATTTATTCAGAACTAGTTTGCAGAACATTATTGATATAAATTTGGCCAAAAAACTACAAAAAATTCAAAAATTCACGATTTTTTCAGGAAAAATATACAATTTTGTCATAACTTCAACTAATCTTGAATTCCCATACATTTTATGATTTTAAAATATTTGCGTATTTATCCAGAACAAGTTTGCAGAACATTATTGATGTAAATCTGGCAGAAGAACTACAAAAATTCAGAAAATTACGAATTTTTCAGGAAAAATACACAATTTTGTTATAATTTCAAACTAATCTCGAATTTCCATACATTTTATGATTTTAAAATGGTTGCGTACATCCAGAACATAATCGTTATAAATCTGGCCAAAGAACTACAAAAAAATCAGAAATTTACGATTTTTTTTCAAGAAAAATGTACAATTATGTTATAACTTCAAACTAATCTCGAATTCCCATACATTTTATGATTTTAAAATATTTGCGTATTTATCCAGAACAAGTTTGCAGAACATTATTGATGTAAATCTGGCAGAAGAACCACAAAAATTCAGAAAACTACGATTTTTTTCAGGAGAAATACACAATTTTGTTATAATTTCAAACTAATCTCGAATTCCCATACATTTTATGATTTTCAATTTTTTGCGTATTTATCCAGAGCAAGATTGCAGAACAATATTGATGTAAACTACCAATTTTTCAGGAAAAATATACAATTTCGTTATAAATTCATAAAACTACGATTTTTATTAGCAGAAATACACATTTTTGATATAACCTCAAATTGATTTCAATTTCTCATATATTTTATGATTTTAAAATATTCGCGTATTTATCCAAAACAAGATTGCAAAACATTATTGATGTAAATCTGGCAGAAAAACTACAGAAAATTCAGTAAACTACGATTTTTTTTAGGAAAAATATACAATTTTGTTATAATTTCAAACCAATCTCGAATTCCAATACGAAAATATTTAAAATCATTAAATGTCTAAGAATTTGTGATCAATAATATGTTATAAAATTCGTAGTTTTCTGATGTTTTGTAGTTCTTTGGCCAGATTTATATCAATAATGATCTGCAAACTTGTTCTGGATAAATACGCAAATATTTTAAAATTATAAAATGTATGGGAATTCGAGATAAGTTTGAAGTTATAACAACATTGTATATTTTTTATGAAAAAACATAGTTTTCTGAAATTTAAGTAGTTCTTTGGCCACATTCATATCAATAATGTTCTGCAAACTTGTTCTGGATACAAACCAAAATATTTTAAAATCATAATATGTCTAAGATTTTGAGATTAATAAGATGTTATAACAAAATTGTAGATTTTTCCTGAAAAAATCATAAATTTCTGATTTTTTTGTAGTTCTTTGGCTAGATTTATACGAATAATGTTCTGCAAACTTGTTCTGAATAAATTCGCAAATATTTCAAAATCATAAAATGTATGGGGATTTAAGATTAGTTGAAGTTATAACAAAATTGTATATTTTTCCTGAAAAAATGGTAAAGTTTTGAATTTTTTGTAGCTTTTTGGCCAAATTTATATCAAAAATGTTCTGCAAATATGTTCAGCATGTATGGGAATTCGAGATTAGATTGAAATTATTACAAAATTGTATATTTTTCCTGAAAAAAATCGTAGTTTTCTGAATTTTTTGTAGTTCTTCTGCCAAATTTGTATCAATAATGTTCTGCAAATTTGTTCTGGATAAATACACAAATATTTTAAAATCCTAAAATGTATGGGAATTTGAGATTAGTTTGAAATTATAACAAAATTGTATATTTTTCCTGAAAAATTCGTAGTTTTCTGATTTTTTGTAGTTCTTTTGCCAGATTTACATCAACAATGTTCTGCAAACATGTTCTGGATAAATACACAAATATTTTAAAACCATAAAATGTATGGGAATTCGAGATTAGTTTGAAATTATAACAAAATTGTAATTTTTTCCTGAAAAATTCGAAGTTTTCTGAATTTTTGTAGTTCTTTTGCCGGATTTACATCAATAATATTTCGCAAACTTGTTCTGGATAAATATGCAAATATTTTAAAATCATAAAATGTATGGGAATTCGAGATTAGTTTGAAGTTATAACAAAATTGTATGTTTTTCTTGAAAAAATCGTAGTTTTCTGAATTTTTTGTAGTTCCTTGGCCAAATATATATCAATAATGTTCTGCAAATTTGTTCTGGATAAATACACAAATATTTTAAAATCATAAAATATATGGGAATTCGAGATTAGTTTGAAGTTATAACGAAATTGTATATTTTTCCTGAAAAATTCGTAGTTTTCTGATTTTTTTGTAGTTCTTTGAAGAGAAAAATATCAACAATGTTCTGAGAATTTCTTCCTTAAGTATATGCGCACATTTAAAAATAAAAAAATAAATTGGTCATCGCGACAAATTTAAAGTTACAAAAGAAAATAAATATGGGTTTCTCTGTATTATACGTAGTTTTGTGAATATATTGCAGTGCTTTGAGTGATAAATTATCACTATAATCACATTGATAGCTTTATTATTTTCGTGTGGGCTATTCACCATCAAAAAATCATGTGGTCATCGCGATAAATTTAAAGTTCTGCTTGAACATAAAAATCTTACGAAATTTATAACGACTTGCTCCGGGTTTTTTAGTACTAGAAATTATAATTTTGATCAGAGAAAATTTTCAAAACATGTATACTCATCCAGAGATCCTAAAAAACTCATTGCTAAATAAATTTTTGAAATCGGACTTGTAACGGCCGAGATATAGAAGGTTGAAATTAGCGTTCCAACTAGTTTCGAGGCATAGACGTTCGTGTAAGTGAAAAATAGCATCGACGCAGGAGTGTTAATATATCAATTATTTAATTGAAAAGGACATTTGTAACTGTGTGAATCATGCAAATTGCATTCAAATGTCGTTTATAGTGTTTCAATGCTAATTGAAAATAATATTGACCAGCTAGATTGGCCAAACGCCCCTTAGTGCGACGAGAGCATGAGATCCAATCCAGTGGTTCTCAACAGTGATCCAATAGCCTCTGCCCAGCAACTCCTATCCCTACCTCCTCGCGGTACCGGCCGAAAACTATGAGCAACCTTAGGGAAGATCGGGTAACCAACCCCGGTGGTAACTTTGGTCGTAGGCTAACAGGGAAGGGGGGGTTTGCTTCGGCAAACCTGAGCATCTGTTCTCCAGGAGGAGCGGCTCACAACAGCGTCTGATCCCCATGTTAGGGGCGGCTGATTTACGTCCGAGTGCCAGGGAAGGACTCTAAGCTCAACTGTGCGCTATGGTCCACCGGAAAGTAGGGGGTTGGTGACAGGCCTTATGAGCCAGCCGTTAAAAACCATTGTAACGGAAAATCAGCAACAGAATAATACGATTTTCACAAAATCCGGTCAATTCGTGTGCTTTGCGGACGACATGGACATTATTGCCAGAACATTTGGAACGGTAGGGCAGAGCTGTACACCCGCTTGAAACGCGAAGCAGCAAAGGTCGGACTAGTAGCGAATGCCTCAAAAACAAAGTTCATGCTGGTTGGTGGAAACGAACACGACCGGATCTGCCTGGGTAGTAATGTTACGATAGACGGGCCCTACTAACAAAAGTAGCTGCATAAAAGCTTATGGAGCAAACGCCCTTGGAAAAAAGCTCGCTTAAGCTCTTATACAGCAAAAATGTTAGTTGGGATACTTTCGAGGTGGTGGAGGAATTCGTCTATCTCGGATCCTTACTGACGGCTGACAACAACGTGAGCCGTGAAATCCGGAGGCGCATCATCAGCGGAAGTCGGGCCTACTACGGGCTCCAGAAGAAACTGCGGTCGAAAGAGATTCACCCACGCACCAAATGCACCATGTACAAAACGCTAAATAAGACCGGTGGTCCTCTACGGGCACGAGACATGGACCATGCTCGAGGAGGACCTGCAAGCACTCGGAGTTTTCGAGCGACGCGTGCTAAGGACGATCTTCGTCGGTGTGCAGGAGAACGGTGTGTGGCGGAGAACAACTATGAACCACGAGCTCGCTGCACTTTACGGCGAACCCAGCATCCAGAAGGTGACCAAAGCCGGAAGGATACGGTGAGCAGGGCATGTTGCAATAATGCCGGACAACAACCCTGCAAAGCTGGTGTTTACAACTGATCCGGTTGGCACAAGAAGGCGTGGAGCGCAGAGAGCACGATGGGTGGACCAGGGTGAGGTGGAACGTGACCTGGCGTGCAATGGGCGCGACCGTGGATGGAGAGCGGCAGCCACAAACCTAGTATTGTGGCGTACTATATTATACGGCTTAAATTGATGAGATTTTGGCACTTGGGCCAGCGCTAGCGCTGGAGATGCGGTTTCCTCATTTTTTGGGTTGCCCCACTTAGCTCACAATCAATTATTGAGTGAATTTTCCACGCCATTGACACGCCTATACCTACAGCATGGAGTGACAGTAGAGATATTACGGGCCCAATTTCGTTTGATCAACACATTTTGGGGCCGTTTTAACAAAAGAGCTGTTGACAACAATACCTGTCAGTGGGTTGGAATTTTCTGACCGTGTGCTCAGCGGAAATACCGAAAACAAGGAAATATTGAAGCAAGTTTTAACAAAACACAGAGCAGAAATTGCTTTTTATTGCTTGCTCGCGTGTGGTAAACATCGAGTTGCATATTCGTCTTCGTGCATTTTGTGGATGACGAGATCGGACTCTTGAAAAATTCAATAGTCCTGTTCAACGACGTAGGTTGAACTTGCTCGAAGTTGCTGCATCCTACTCTTACCCATTTGTCAACAAACGGGAAAGAGCGGGATGGAGCAAGTTCGAGCAAGTTCAACCTACGTCGTTGAACAGGACTAATGTGAGTCAAAAATGCACCTGGGGACGCGTTCCCATTTCACCTTAATATGAAACAAATCTCAGTCACAGGGATAAATAGTTTTCATCGAGCTCATCTGTCAAAGTTGACAGTCGTTCTCGATTTCTCGATTATCAACATTCAAAACAATCGATTAACATCAGCTGTCAGCTATGGTTACCTCGCTCTCGCACATTAACGATGGCATGTTTTGCCTCACTTGCACGCAGGCTTGTTTGCTGCCTTTGTTCGTTGACATGAGCAGTGGTTGCAGTTGGATTGATTTTGCTGTTATTATATCATTGACCAATCCAAATTCCTGTGTGGTAGTGGTTTGTGTTCAGATTTCCCGTGTTAATCTATCTGTAAGAACTTTGTAAACATCTTTTGTTCTCACGTATATGGATAGGCTTGCATTAGGTTTCGTGAGACATTTTTTGGACAACTCAATTAACAATATTAGAATAAAAATTACTTGAAAATTATCTGCCCAAATCAGGTCCCAAAAACTTTCGTTCGTCAAAAACATTTTATTTAACATCTTGAAAAATTGAAAATGAAAAAATAAAAAAAAATTCAGGCCAAACATTTCAATAGGTCCTATCTGCATTGGAGAGGCTCTCTTTGTTCACTTTCTCTTTCAATTATTGCAATGTAATGGTACACTTTTCAACTACTTTTGCAGTACAAATCAAAAGACCACTGTTTTGACCATCGTTCTATGCAAGGAGACAATCATTATTCAAATAAACTGCTGAGATATTAACGAAGGAGAGGGAAACCAAAGAGAGCCTCTCTTCTGCAGATTGGACCTTTAGACATGTTTGGCCTGAAATGTGGTTAACCATCTCTAGATTGAGTTTAAATAAGGGCGAAAGTAACATGAGAGAGTTCTCTTCATCGACTCTCTCTTCTTCAAATTAAAGTGACAAGATGCAAGTATTGTTGAACTTTTTGGTCATAAATCGCTAGGTTGCGATGCAATCTAGCGTCTAAGTGTAAAAAAGTTCGATTGAATTTGCAACTTGTCACTTTAATTTGCAGAAGAGAGAGTCGATGAAGAGAACTCTCTCATGTTACTTTCGCCCTTATTTAAACTCAATCTAGATCTTATGAATGATTGTCGGTGAGATTGAATTTTGTTTTATTTTGTCGCTTTGATCAGTTCTTCCAGCACTGCCTGTCTGACGGCTCACTGCGACTTGGATGTGGTTCATAATTTATTTTTCTCGCTATCCATTTTGAAAAGCAAAAGTTTGTGGTGTTATTGTTGCGCGAAGAAAATCGACATTTTTCCTCCAAAAAGCGAGGATTTTCGGTGTAAAAATATTGCTAAAAGTAAGTTAACAGCGTGGGTGACCGTTTGCGATAGTTGGTTCGGTCGGTAGAGTGTTTTGCGTGAGCGAAATCGTCGAGTGAAAAAAATATTTTCCATCTTTTGTCGTTCGGATGGTGATTTGTGGTGCTTCCTGCTTCCTTCGTCGTCGTCGTTTCGTTGTGGTTGATGTTCATCCCGTATGCGAGTGTTTCGTCCGCGGCGGGCTGCGGGGAGTTTTGACGCTGTCTCACTTGCACCGTCCTACGGACGGACGGACCGACGGTCGGTCGGTCGCTATACACGGCGACGGAGAGCTGATACCTGAGTTTGTGCTTGGATCAGTGTGTCATACGAGCAGGGGCGAAAATATTGTCTATCCGGTTGGAATCAAGACCGACATTCAAACAAAAATTGCAATTTTCTTGGTCCACAAGTGTCGCAACTGTTTCGCATCTAGTGCGCTGTGTTGCTGACAACAACGGGAAGGATGCGCACTACTTTTGACATGATTAAAAAAAACGTCGCGAGTTGGGTCGCGTCGCGACTTGATTGTGCGAAGTCCGGTTTGGTGGCGGCCCGACAATAACATCTGCGTCTTTTTTTGTGATTTGGAATTGTGTGATGATTGTGTATATTTTTAAATCATTGAATGGGCATTTGAGCTATTGAATGTAATAAATATTATTTTGTTCCTGATACCAATAAGCAATTAATTGAGACGGCTAGGCTAGCATAACTGACTGTTTGAAGGTATCGAAATTCGCCATTTCAATTTCCATATTTTATGATCTAATACGCTGGAACAAAATACATCATCTATCGTGTTTTTTTTTTTTTTCTTCCTATGAACACATCGTTAAAAGTCCCTGAAAAAGTGTGTTTTTGTTTGAATGTGCGTCTGTGCGAAAAGCAGAAAAAACAAATTCAAAGCCAAACATCACAACTACCAGTAACCGGACCAGAAAAAGGGAAGATTATAGATTGTCATGTGCATTAGGTGAACTGGTGAAGCTGGTGTAGAAAAACTGTACAAAAGTTATCGGAGTATCAATTGACGTAGTTGGATTACTGAAAGCAGCTTATCGCGTCGTGGACAGATTGTCAACTCGTAGAAAAGGTTCGATTCGGGGAACGTAATTACCAACTCCTATTACTACACATGCAAGTCGTCGTCCGGAGGTGTGTTTGTGAATGATCCGTCGAAGCCACAGAGAGGAAAGTCTATTAACAAACTGCGAAGCTGAATTACCATTCGACACGAGGAATATTGATTCAGCGATGTGTCTGGTGTTTACAAATAAACCAAAGTGTCGTCATTTTGTTTGTCATCAACACTATTGCAGCACAGTGGTTTGAATCTAAGCTTGTATTGAGAGAAAATTAGCTTTAAAATCACTCGAACTGTAAGTACAGCGCACAATACGCATTTAATTTCAACTATACACTGTTTGCTAAAGGATTTGCCTCATTATTTATCGAAAACATGATTCAGTCAAGCCATGACGGCGCAAGGAAATCGCTCTATGATTTAATCATTAACAGGGTGTCTACTACCTGGAAAATCGGGAATCCTCAGGGAATTTTATTTGACAGGGAAAAACCTGGAATACTCAGGGAATATCTTGAGTACTCAGGAAAATTTTACTCCGATAAAAAAAAAAACATTGGGTCGTACGAATAAAAACCTGGTAGTAAAAATCCATATATAAATTTCGCTGAAAGGATCTTTTCCAGAAATTCCGTCAGTGTTTCTTTCTGGAACTTCTTTAGAAATACCTTCTGGAATGTCTCCCAGGATTTCTTACAATATTCCTTCCGCATTTTTGACGCTATTTTTCTTGGTATTCCTTTTTGATTTTTCTCCGGAAAGGTATACTTCCGGATTCCTTCCAGGATTCCTGAATTCCAACCGATTTCTCCTGGAGTTTTTTACGGGGATGCTAATTCTTTCCAGAGCTCCTCCAGTGTTCGGCTCAAAGAAATCTTCGTAGCATTTCTACCAGAATTTATTCCGAATACTCTATAAGAATTTCTGTCGGAATAAATCGTGGAATTTCTTTCGGCATTCCCCAGGGAAATTTTACGCGATTCCTTCCGGTGTTCCTCTTGGGACTTCCCCAGAAGATCTTCCCAGAATTTCTTTCAGAGTTTGCAAAGGAGTTATTCCTGGGGTTTCTACTGAAGTTCTTCCAAGGGCTTCTGAAGGAGTTTTCACGAATTTACTGCTAGAGTTTCCATAATTTTTCCCTGTGATATCTTCAAACAATTGAATTTCTTGAAAGTTTTCGTGAGGTTTATTTTGAAGTCTTACTTGAGATTTCTCTCGGAGTATCTCCTGGAACTTCTCTCAGAATATTCCTTCCAATGTTGGTCATGAGATGTCTCTCAGAGTTTTTTTTAATTTACCCTGGACTTTCTCCTAAGATTTTTTTGCAGAGTGTGTTGTGAGATTTCCACAAGAGTTATTGCTGATATTTCTAATTGAATTCTTTTCTTGCATGCTTTCAGAGCCAGACTGTTCCCTGTAGTTGTACCGGATTTCTTGCAGTGATCCACCTGAGATTTTTTTTTACAGATGTTCTCTGCATTATTCCCAAAATTCTTCCCGGAATCTTTACCAGAAATTGTCCCGAAATTTTGGATACTCCTTTAGGGATTTCTCCCACAGTTATTGCAGGGATTCTTCTACGGGTTTTGTCTCCTACAGGGTTCCTGATTTCCACTTTTCATCTTCTTCCACATTCGAAGACAGTCAGCAGCGAACGGTTGTCGATTGAGTTCGTATGTATGCTTGTCAGCGACGACAGCAAACTCCGGCGAACGGTGGGAAGCCACACTTGGAAATTACCCATTCGTCCACATTCGCATCGCAAGCGAATGCGATTCGTGAGTGTTGCGATTGATATTGTGCATACGAATTATTGATGTTTTCGAATTATTTTCTTTGTTATTCTAGCATTTCAGCAACAATACAGTAAAAATGTATGCATTACATGCAGAAATTCTCTTCTACTTATGATAATAGCCGCTTCGATCGCTCACCAGCATTCTTCACCATTCGCCATTCATTCATTCGCTTGCGATCCAAACTGCGACGAATGGCAACGAATATTCAGGTCAAGCAGCTGGCTCATCGCTTCCCACTGGTGATGGGGTTGCGTGTTTGATCACGACGATCCGTTTGCTGTATCTTTCTCGATTCGCTTTAGCAAAGAGGAGTGAATATGAATGGAGTGAGGCGAATATACCGATCCTTGGTCTCCTGAGATAATTTACGAAATACCTTATAGGAAATTCCTGGAGAAATATTCGAGGGAATTCAAATAAAATCTTGCGAGAAACTCCGCTAAGTGTTATTGAAGAAATCTCAACGGGAATTTCAGGAAAAACCTGAAAAAATGAGGCATCTCGAAAAAAGTTCTAGGTAATAGTAATCCCTAGAAGAAATATTAAGGACATCCAAGGAGGAATTCTGAAAACCTCATGGAATCCTGAAAGCAGCTACGGACGAAGTTCCGCAAGGAAAACAAGAGAAATATCGGTAAACTATCGGTTAAAATCCCGACATAAACTATTGGATAGCTATCCTGGAAAACCACTAAAAAAGACACGGACACTGGCTTCAGCCGACGGCTGTAGCGATTGAACGAAACTTAACACGGAGTGGCTACGGATAAGAAGCTATTCTCGTGAAAAATGTCATCGCTCGGAGCGGAAATCGAACCCTCATCCATCCGGACTCTAACCGCATGGCTACGAGGCTCAACCAATGACATTCTTGAAGAAACTTGAAATAGTTTTGGATGGATCTTCAGGAGGAATCCAGCGAGAATCTCTGGAAGTATATCGGAAAACCTTTGCAAGAAATATGTATCGGGACGTACTCAAACAGATATCTCGTGAAAGAACCCTGCGGAAAGCCAGGAAGAAACTTTGGAAGAAATTACAGGAATTTCGCAATCTTGAAAGAATTTTTTAAGAGTAGGGGAACTTACGTATTTTCGTCAATTTTGTTCTCTTCGTCATGGTAAACTGTTGAGTTTGAGTTGGCATCAAATCCTTCCTAACCAGACACGCCAACTTGGTCAAATTATTCTTAGAAAACAAAACAAGAGTACTGATATTGGCCATGCATCGAAAACCTAACATCACCCTTGTTTTACTGCTAAATTCTCCCCAGTAGGAAGTTTAGGACCCGGGTTTTAACATTAACAGCAACATAATTCCAATAATGGAACATGTGTTCAGTAATAAGGATTCTAGTATGATCCTTGCGTACTAGCACTTTCCAGTCTTCGAAGAGTTAGTACATACACGGATCCCTAACCCAATTTGATTTCCTTTGCATTGAGTTTAGCCTCAGATGATGAGGTTTTTAATTATATGCAAAGTAAAGTTAGTAAACTCAGTTTTATTCAAAAACTGGAAGTCAACAAAACACCAGTAGTAAGGACTAAGTACTATTATTCCTTGAATTACCAGAACACATATTCCAAAATTGAAAATAGGACGACACTAGATTTCGGTTTGGTAGATCTATCACCGCAACGCATCCCAAAAAGGCGATCTACCCACGCTACGGGCTCCGTTAAAGATCGAGTATCTTTTAAACCCCCTCAACCATTCATCCCTCAGCACGAGTCGTCTGACACCTTGGATTGGGGTTACCTGTTTGGTGGACTTTTACCCCCGGAACAGGTGGTCCGTAGTGCTAAGCCGGCAGCTACACGGGCATAGCTTAAATGTAAGATTTCCATAAGTACTCATTATGAAACACGTGGAAACGGACCAGTTTCAGTGACCGGTATTCTTAAAACTACGTTATGGAATCATAAACAAGCACGCATGACTTCATTAGCTCACATTATGAAACCCAAATTGTTCTCGTTTGATCTCAAATGACACCTTATGGAACCGTAATGTGAGTTAATGAATTTATCTGAGCCTGATTTTGATTTAATAATGTATTTAGTTTTATGATTTCTTGCTGCATCATTATGAAGTTCATCAACCAATTAAGGAAATTTGTAGAGCTAGAAATGGAATTAAATTCTGTGTGGAATGATGTAATACAGGTGTTATTTGTCCCAAGAGCGATTGCTTCACGCATCAACTAAACCATTTTGAGTGCGGAATCACTTGTTTGTTGTTAGTCGTTTAGTTTAGAAATGAAGCTTTCGTTCTAACTTTTTGTAAATTGACAGAGATGGTTTACGGGAACTTTTCTGCACGGGTCACTGCATGTTTGTGACAAGTATTTCGCCGTGGTGCATTCTTAGTTCCTTGTTTTTGGAAACTGAACCAGTTCATAAAGCACATTAAGAATTTCAAATTAATGAGACATGAGAAAGTTAGATCAGATTTATAAACATTTGCTTGATCATTACGAAAATCATAACGGCCCTATGAACATTTTTTTTTTCATTGTTGTCGCTGTTTCATTGACGAAATTAATCTTTGCTATAGAGCTATCTTTATTATATGGACTAGTGGACACTTAAACGCCTTCTAATATAGCTTCGTCTGTGAGTTCGCTTTTTAAGCCTGGAACAAATAGCTTATATTTGAACCGAATTTACAGTTATCTCGTGAGTTAACCTCTGAGTGAACTACCATATAATTCGATGTTGTATGTATGTTTGTTATGTATTTCTAGCTTTAGTCAAACGGAAAAAACATACAAAGTAGTAGCAAAGGGACGGGTCATAGATCGTTTAAGTATCAGACGTGTCGATACTGAGACCGCATCCACACAATTTTACGGAATTCAACACACTAATAATATAGCCGTGCGTCAAATCCGGATGTTTTACTGTTTTGTGCCAAATTGGATGGCGCACGTGTTCTTGATTCGACGCCCTTTTTTCAATATGAAAAAAAGTATGGCGAAACCATACATATGTTTATCGTTACACAAATACATTAGTATTCAAATAGAGGTGTTCGTATCAGTTGTGCGTATACATAGAAGAATTCATTAAGGCATTTTCGACGACTACATTTTACTTTCACACTCAGTTGAGCTCCGCTAATTTTCATTCTTTTGCCGAGATCCGCACAGACGAGTGCTCGGCAATCGTAATTTAACTGAGATATCAGCAAAATATCAAGTTTATTCATAGCAGCACCCATGGGTACCGCTAGCATCAAACATTAAACGTCAAGCGTTTAGCCGAGATTTCAGCAAATGAACTTAAACCGAGATTTGCACAGCCGATCTCGGCATTCTGTTTTAAGTGTGTTGTACATTCTTCAGTAGATGTTAAGACATGAAACATTCCACAATAGTCGGAAAAAGATGCAGTTCGGCTAAAACTCTTTTTATGTGTTTAATCGAAGTTATAGGTTGTCTAGATATGTTAAATAGTATTTTTTGTGCTTTAAAATGGATATTCAAAAATTACGTAACTTCAATAATTTTAAAAACGGTATAAGTCAGTAAACCCCACATTTTTTGCGTTTTTTGTTGGAAAATCAATTTGAATTCAATTGATTGATCAACTTTCGATCAAATCCAATCAAGTTTGTTCAAAACGTGTAGAAAATGTGGGAAGATACATTTTATTTCAGTCAAAAATGGAAAAATTACGTAAAATATATGAAAAAATCATGCCTTTTTTAAATAGCTCCAATTTGACAAACTGCTATTTTCTGCAAAATATTTAAACGTTTTTATGCAGCCCTAAGCATGATGTTTAAGATGTACTATTCGAAATTGCGGAGACACGTGACGACACGAACCGTTTTTTTAAATTACCAAAATTCCCAAGGCACAATATAGACTGTTTCAGAAATTATAAATACACTAACGATTAACTGCCATTTCAATTTGAGCACAATATCCAAAAAAGTTTTTTCTAGCTCTTATAGTTAACATGCTAACGAAGCAAATAATACCAATTATATTGATTTTCTGGTAAAAGTTAAAAAAAGGGCTCTGTAAACTAGATGATTAAAATTTGAAGTTGCACAAAGTGGTCAAAAAACGTAGCATAGTAGAAAAAAAAATCTCACAGATGAAATATTAAATTTCCAAACACAATAAAAATGGCTGTATTGATAATAAAGATATTTCTCTATAAGAAAGTAATTTTTACTGGAATATTTGATCAAGAACCACCATTACGGGCCTTCTCAATACAATTTTTTTTGTTACAAAATTCTCAACAACACCAGTAGCAACAAACGTTAAGCAAATGAATATCTTAATTACTGCTTAATGCATTCGTTTTTATGGTATGACAAACTTTGCCATCTGCAGGATCGAATGAGCTGAATAAATAAGTTTGTTCAGGAAAGCTAAGAAACTGTGTGGTAGTTCGTATGTTCCGCAGAAAACCTTAAAAAATAAGAAACTTGATCTCAGAATAAATGTTGTGAAATGCCTTTATCGATTTTTCCCAAATTTTGATCAAGGCATTCCTTAGACAACTTGTTGAGAAAGCGAATGTGATAAAAATTTAGATAATTTTTGGTATTTAGTGATAAGTAATGTTGAAATCAATAAAAACACCTTTGTGCAAATGCAAATTTGAAAAATTAAGTTACAGGGGGTGGCCAAAATGTTTGGGATAGGCAACTTTTTTTTCTCTCACAAAAAAGTTCAACATGGTGTAACTTTTCATAGAGTGTATCAAATATTCTCAAATTTTGACCGTTTGTCAACCTATTATATGTGCATCAGTGGTATAATCTTGAGCTCAATTGGAGAATCTTTCGCAAAGCTATAACCGTTCTGGTAAAACACTATTTTTAAGACTATCAATTTTTGATCTCTCATATCTCGGAGACCAGTGAACCGAATTGAATAAAATTTTGAGCGATTATCAACAATATAATAATGCTTGAAAATTCATCAAAACATAGGTACTTTTAAACGTTGAAAAAAGTTATGATGGATTGACAATTTTGGATCTTTTTCGAAAAAAAATGTATTTTTTACATTAATGCCATTAAATTTTATTTTTGATATCCAAAGATTTTCTACTTCTGTTCATAAGATATCTATAATAAGATATATTAGATACTATTAGGATTAAAGGAAGAACATGTTTAGTATTTTTTTTTTTGCAGTATTGTAAATTTGACTCATTTTCCTATATATGGGTGAAAATGTCAAACCATCATAACTTTTTTCAACGTTTAAAAAGTACCTATGTTTTGATGAATTTTCAAGCATTATAATATTGTTCATAATTGCTCGTAATTTCATTCAATTCGGTTCACTGGTCTCCGAGATATTAGAGTTCAAAAATTGATAGTCTTAAAAATAGTGTTTTACCAGAACGGTAATAACTTTGCGAAATATTAACCAATCGATCTCAAATTTGTACCACTGATGCACATATAATAGGTTGACAAATGGTCAAAATTTGAGAATATTTGATGAATTCTATGAAAAGTTATAGCATGTTGAACTTTTTTGTGAAAGAAAAAAAGTTGCCTATCCCAAACATTTTAGTCATCCCCTGTATTTGTTAGAGAACTCAACTGTTCTTTAAAATATCAAGACAATTGAAAGGAAATACATATAAAAATATGGAGTACAATATGCTATACTCTGAAAGAAGTTGGTAAAAATCATTAGAAAAGTTCATTTAATTTAATAAACAAAGTGTATTTATAATTTCTAAAACAGCCTATATATAAAAATTTGAAAAGTTTTGTGACATATTAATTTTGCACCACAGGCAAACAGACATAACACTTCGAACATTTATCGATTCAAATCATAGTCATGCAAACATATTCGCCCAATGCTAAAATGACTAAGTTTGGCCGACCATCAACTAGGTGGCGCTAGTGAGCAGACGTCAAACTCGAACAAACACGATGTGAGCGCCACAGGTGGGTAGTTGGCCAACTATCAAATTTTGAAAAAGATCGTTAAATCGAAGTACGATGGGAATTATCAGAGTGTTACGTCTGTTTGTCTGTGTTTGCACCTTACGTGCATTCAAACTGCCCAACAACAAGCTTTCATATGCTGGATAACATAAATCATAAATTCCATTCTCGAAATATTAAAATTTTACTTTTTTCGAATAGTTCATTTTTTCAATTTTATAACCTAAGCCACTGGCCTTGGCAGTGAAAATGTCATTGGAATAAAATAGCTGGCATGCTTTCAATTAAGAATCATAAAATTACAATAGGGTATGCGTTCCATCAGTAATCTCATGCTCCCATATCCATCCTATTCGAAAACTAGCGATTACGGCACCGATTGATTCCGTTCTTTTTGTTTTCATGCGTGCTCACTCCTAACAAAAAATACAAAAACAAGAAACAAAACAAACAACGCTTCAATCCTTTGTTTTTCGTAGGATGAAAATGGGACCACATGCTTAATAAGGAAACCAGTACCCTATATTAACTTTCTTATAGGGTGAAATAAAGTTTAAAAATATCACATTCATTTTTTGGGAGTTTTGGTCGCCCCTTTGTATGGAGCCCGACCAATGTGCATTCATTCAAAGTTGTTTAGAGGAAAGCATTTAAAAGTATTTTGACGAAATTCTGAATTCCTTTAGTTTTAGCGTTTATTTTTTGAAAAAAATCTGATATTAATTAAGTTTGATAAAACAAATAGGGTATTTAGTTCCCTTCTTAAGCATGTGGCTCCCATTTTCACCCTACGAAAAACAAAGGATATAAGCACTATTTGTTTTGTTTCTTATTTTTGTATTTTTTTTTAGAAGTACCCATGAAAACAAAAAGAACGGAATCAATCGGTGCTGTGATCGCTTGTTTTCGAATAGGATAAATATGGGAGCGTGAGATTAATGATGGAACACATACCCTACGACTGTAGTTTTCATCAGTCAACTAGGTTGAAACTTTTGCAACAAATCATTTTAGTGTAATAAATAATATTTGAAATAAAAATAATCATTTTTTTAATGTTCGCCATGTATGTGTCGGATCCTTGAACGATCAACATTAAAAAAAAACATATCAGTGTTATGACTTTTTTCATACATCTTTTGCATGAAAAAAGTTTTTTTTTTTTTTGAAAAAGTCGTCCCCGTTTGGGAAATAAAAACATTTTTTAATACATATTCCGATCGTTCATAGACAAGGTCCTCTAAATAACAGTTTTCTTTTGGGTTTGTACTTTCAGTTGAGCCGTTGGACTGTAATCATTGTCACGGCAAACCTCATTAACCCTAAAAGGGATACCTTCATGGCCTCAGTTTCGTCACCTCGCTGAGTGTGTTCCATCAAAGACGAGCTCTGAAAGGCGCCTGGGGTCCAATGGACCCCAGGTATCCCTTTTAGGGTTAAAGAAAACACGTTTTACATAGAATGTTATAACTTTAATAATTAGTACTATTTTCTTATGTTCTCAAGCTGATTGTATCAATTAAAAATTGTCGTAAAATGAAAATTTGAAAAAATATGGTTACA